>NC_057749.1:22962425-23020162 GCF_004010195.1 Chiloscyllium plagiosum
AGAGAGAGAGGGGGGAGGGAGAGGGTGGTGGGGGGCAGGGGGGTTGAGGGAGAGAGAGAGGGGCCGATAGAGAGAAGGGGGAATAGAGGGAGATTGAGAAGGGGGGAGAGGGGGGGAGAGAGAGAGAGAGAGGAGGGGATAGAGGGAGAGGGAGAGGGAGAGAGAGAGAGAGAGAGGGGGTATATGTCCATCTTTAATGTTTCTACAGGAATAAAGGTAAGCAGAATTCCTTTAGAAAAGCATGGGGCATATGTGGATTTAGTGCTCATCAGTCACTGTCTACAGTAGTTAAGAATCGATCCGTCATAGTGTCACTGGCAATGCTTATGACAGACTTTCAACTAACTAGCTTCAGTAGTAACAGTGAACCTTTTAATGTTTTTTCTCTTAAAACGTAAGGTGTTAATTAACTCAATTTTCCTTTAAGGGTGGATAGTGGTGAAGCGAGGAAAGTTAATGAGTGTAATAACAAGGCCAGACATTCTGGTAAATTAGTAGCATATGCTCTTTGCTGTAATTCTGCTACCTTGTTTATTATTTGTCATTCTAATCTGAGGCACGCACGTCAACCACACAATGACTCCTGGAAACAGTAATCGTTGTTTAAACACTTGGTACAATCCCTCACTTGCTGTGGACACAGGTTGGTTGGCAGTGCCACGCTAAGGATGGTCGAACTGTGGCTCAGTGTTTGGTTGCACTGCAATAGGAGAAACACATTCCGAGAGGTGACTGCAGATTTAATGCAGTAATTTAGTTTCTTCCACCACAAGAACAGCAGTGACTAAACACATTTCTCACAAGCAAGTACAGCTTCTAACAACAGCAATTTGCATTCATGTAGTGCCTTTAGCTTTGTTAATACATAAGGCATTTTCACACGAAGTGTAATTGGACAAAACATTTCTACCAGGCCAAAGGAAGAGATGACTGAAAGGCTTGATTAATCGGATCAATCTTTAAGGAGAGTCTGAAAAGACCAGTGGACAAGCGATAATGGAACAAAGAGGGTGAATTAATAAAAAACAGTATTTGTTTTAAACAATTTCATTGACTGCTTATGTTAAAAAAAAAGATTAAAATAGAAGTTTGTTTAATTATTTCGGACAATTGGATATATTTCAATATTGATGAAACAATATAATCCATCTTTATCTGGCAACCACATCTGATTCTCAAAACTGGAGATACAATTTTGGATTTCACTCCTTATTCACTCCCCCAAGACTTACTCCCATGTAGGAAACTGGGAAGTGTACTCTTCGGAAAAAGCTGGAAGTGGAAAATTATTAAAATACAGCAGCAGCATTTTCCCAGCCATTGCCACCTGCCTTTTATGTAAACAGTGCTGCTGTTGGAAGTTGATGAGGAATTCTCCAGGATTTAGGTTTTAATCCATTCCTGACTGAGGTCCAAGTGAATGCTATTCCCATTAGATTAATTGCTGGGAAAACTCTATTGAACCACAGAAGTGAAGAAAGGTTTTCTTAGTGAAACTGAAAGGTTCTACTCAGCCCTTGTGAACACAAGGAAATTCCCAGAACCTTCCTCTCACTTCAGCATTGAGACTCTTGTAAAATCACCCCCTCCCAAGCTCTCCTTGAAGTTGGCAGTCTTGTCTCTCCATGCCAGCAGTGTAATTTCAGACCAGCATTCTGTCAGCCATTCCATTCAAGATGGGCAAGTGACTGAGTGGCAACTTTCACGTGAGGACTGCCAATGAGAATCCAATGGGCCTCCAGCTCAGCACCAGGAGTTAAAATCAGGCTGAACCACATTGCCAATCTGCAGCCAAACTTATTAGAATATGGAGCTGCTGTAAAAATCTTATTCCAAGTCACAGAAGAGTACATACATATTATAAAGATACCATAATCCTACTGAACTATAGGGCTGCTCTCTCATTAGAGTGGGAGAGAGAGAGAGACATGACTGCTGGTAGTTTATTCTAAGGATCCGAAACCTTAGGTGAGGGGAGAAGCTGAGAAGGAGAGTCCTTCATAATAATCTCTTGAGTACAGGAATTGGACCCATGGTGTTGGTATCATACTGCGCTGCAAGCCAGCCATCCACCCAACTAAGCTAACTAGCCTCCAGGGTTGTGGGCCAAGAGCTATAAAATGAGATTACTGTATTAGGATCTTTGTTGATGATATGGACACACTAAGCTGAATGGCTTCCCGCTGTTGCTGTAAACGTTGATGATTACGTTATGTATATTGGACCAGGAGGAGGAGGAGGCCATTCCAGGCGGCACAGTGGCTCAGTAGTTTGCACTGCTTCACAGCATCAGGGACCAGGTTCGATTCCTGCCTCAGGCGACTCTGTGTGGAGTTTGTACATTCTCCCCGTGTCTGTGTGGGTTTGCTCCAGTTTCTTCCCACAATCCAAAGGTTAGGTGGACTGACCTTGGGAAATTGCCTACAGTTTTCAAGGATGTGCAGGCTAGGTGGATTAGCCATGGGAAATACAGGGTCTGGGTGGGATGGTTGATGTGGACTTGATGAGCCAAATGGTCTGCTTCCACACTGTAGGGATTGTATAACACAATGATCAGCCCATTGAGCCTGATCTGTCAATCATCACAATTGTGACCGAAAATTCATTTCAATGCCTTTTTTCCCACACTAACCCCATTTCCCTTCATGTTACTAATATTTAGAAATGTCTCAATTTCTACTTAAAACGTACTCAATGAATGAGCTTCCACAGCCCTAGGGGGTATAAAATTCCAAAGATTTGCAACTCTACAAGTCAAAAAAGGAATCTCCTCACCTTGACTGGAAGCAACAAATGCTGGAAATCATAGTGGGTCAGGCAGCATCCAGAGGGAGAGAGGAAGCTAACGTTTTGAGTCTAAAAGTGTTATCTGGCCTGGAAATGTTAGCTTGCTCTCTCTCCACAGATGCTGCCTGATTTGCTGTGATCTCCAGTATTTGTTGTTTCCAGTACTGATTCCAGCATCTGCAGTAATCTGCTCCTCATCTCCCTCATTTTGAAATTGTGTCCCCTGGTTGTAGATTCCTCAGCAAGGGAGACATCTTACCTGCATCTACCCTGTCCACCTACATGCAAATATTCTGTAGGTTTCAATGAGATCTCCTGTCACTTTTTGAACGTCTAGAAAATACATGGTTAGATTTACGAATTTCTCCTCATAAGATAGATTATCCTGCCACCCCATGGAACATTCAGGTGAACATGCATTTCACATGCTCTGTATCATTAGTTTTTTCCTGAGGTAAGTAAACCAAACTAGACACTGATCCAATAGAATGTAGCCAAGGTTAGTTGAAGCAAAGTTTGATTACTTCTGTACTTGCAATAAATAGCATTCCTAGTCGCTTGCTGGAAATATTTTTAAAACATTTCTTGTTGTTTTAGTGCCCAACGGGAGAGAGGCAGGACTCATTGCAAAGTACAAATCAAGCAGTTTACCCTAACCCTGCTTCACCCACTGATATGGTGACAACAATCACTACATTTACCTGCTGGGCCTGATTAATAAGCTGCAGCACTTGATAAAACACATAGGCAAGTAGAAACCTCAGCGGAAAATCATTTCAAGACGTTTTCCAACTGGTGAACCCATAGATTCCCATTCTGTAAACATACTTTGTCAGATGGAGTCCAGCAATCTAGAAAGTCATTCAAGTGGGTAGGAGTTGTTTGTGCTGTTTCAGAGATTCCTTGGTTCCAGAACCTGCGTCTCTGCACTCACCTGTCCAAGTTGACATTACAGTCAAGAAAGCACATCAATGCTTCTTCTACTTCCTCAGGAAATCTGACATGTCCATAAAGAATCTTACCATTTTTTATAGATGCACTATAGAAAGCAGTGGATCCGCAATCATCACAGCTTGGTATGGCAACTGCTCTGCCCGGGACCATAAGAAACTACAGAGAGGTGTGAACACAGCCCAGTCCAACACACAAGTCAACCTTCCGTCCATTGACTCCATTCCCATTGTCTCAGGAAAGCAGCCAACATCATCAAAGATCCGTCCCACCCTGGTTATACTCTCTTCCAAACTCATCTGCAAGATACAAAAGCTTAAATACACTTTCCAACAGATTCAAGCACAGCTTCTTCCCCACTGTTATTAGACTTCAGAATGGACCTCCCAAATCTTTTAATTTAATGTTGATTTTGCTCTTTGTGCACCTTCTCTGCAGCCATAACATTGTATTCCTTGCTCTGTTCTGTTACCATAAAACAAAGGAGCAGAAAATAGACCATTCAGCCCATCAAGTCTGCTCCGCCATTCAGTCATGGCTGATATGTTTCTCAACCCCATTCTCCCGCCTTCTCCCCATAACCCTTGATCTCCTTGACAATCAAGAACCCATCTATCTCAGTCTTAAGTATACTCAATGACTTGGCCTCCACAGCCTTCTGTTGCAATGAATTCCATAGATTCACCACGCTCTGGCTGAAGATGTTTCTACTTATCTCCATTTTAAAAGGTCTTCCCTTTACCTCCTAAGGCTATGCCCTCGGGTCCCAGTCTCTCCTACCAATGAAAACATCTTCCCAACATCTACTCTGTCCAGGCCATTCAGTATTCTCTATGTTTCAATTGGATCCTCCTCATCCTTTTAAAGTTCATCCAATATAGACCCAGAGTCCTCAAATGTTCCTCATATATTCAGTTTTTCACTCCTGGGATCATTCTCATGAGCCTCCTCTGAATACACTCTCGGGCCAATACATCCTTCCTGAAATATGGGGCCCAAAACTGTGCACAATATTCCAAATGTAGACTAACCAGAGCCTCACAGAGTTTCAGAAGTACTTCCCTGGTTTTATATTCAAGCCCTTTCAAAATAAATAACATCATTGCATTTGCCTTCCTAACCACTAACTCAACCTGTAAGTTTGCCTTGAGAGAGTCCTGGACTAGAACTCCCAACTCTCTTTGCTCTTCAGACTTTTGAATTTTCTCCCCATTTAGAAAATAGTCCATAGTTCTACTGTTCCTATCAAAGTTCGTGACCTTACACTTTCCCACGTTATACTCCATCTGCCACTTCTTTGCTCACTCTCCTAACCTGTCCAAATCCTTCTACAGTCTCCCTGCCTCCTCAATGCTACCTGTCCCTCTACCTATCTTTGTATAGTCTGCAAACTTAGCCAGAATACCCTCAGTTCCTTCATTTAGATCATTATGCATAAAGTGAAAAATTGTGGTCCCAACATTGAGCCTTGCAAACTACCCTAACACATTTTGTATGGTATGATCTGCCTGTACTGCATGCAAAACAAAACTTTTCACTGTATCCAGATGCATGTGACAAAAATAAATCAAATCAAAAATCACACCAAATCCTGTCCTTTGGCATTCTTTAGCTTTAAGATCCTTCCAACGTCCTATAATTGAAAGTTTAGTCATTTCACCCAAACATTATCTTCTTTGGCTCTCGGTTTATATTTCCCCCATTACACCTCCAACCCACCCATGGCTTCTTAAAAATATTCTGGATAGGCTGGGACATTTTTCACCGGAGAATAGAAGGCTGAGGACTGATCTTAAGGAGGTTTGTAAAATCACAAGGGGCAGAGATAAGGTGGATAGCCAAGGACCTTTCCCTAGGGTGGGGGAGTTCAAAACTAGGGGGCATATTTTTAAGATGGCAGGAGAAAGATTTAAAAGAGACATGAGGGGCAACTTTTTTCACACAGACAGTAGCCCGTATGTGGAATTAACTGCCAGAGGAAGTGGAACTGCAGGCGCAGTTGCATTATTTAAAAGACATTTGGATGGGTTCATGAATAGGAAAGATTTAGAGGTATATAGGCTAAACGCAGTCAAGTGGGACTGATTTAGTTGGGAAACTTGGTCGGCATGGACGAGTTGGACTGAAGGGTCTGTTTCCATGCTGTATGACAGTACAAACTGTTTTAAAAATAACTGGTTTAATTTACATTGTGAATTGTGATGGGATGTGCAATTTCAAAGCTTGTATACTTTGACAGGAAAGGGACATTAAATAGGTAAACTGAGAAAGCACACAAAAACAAAGTGCTGAAGAAACTCAACATGTCTGGCAGCATCGGTGAAGAGAAAAACAAGGTTAATGTTTCAAGTCTCCCCTTTGGTAAAGAAAATAGAGATAGTATTAGTCTTAAAAGGAGAGGAGCAGAAATTCTTCATGGGGATGTCATAGTTTTGAAGGACTTTGTGACTGAGATTGATGACATGTAAGTTGAGAGAATTGCTGGAGCCAATTTGCAAGATCTATTTTAATTTTATATGCCTTTTAATTTGGACTGTACAATTGACCGCAATTTGCCTATCAATTCATGTCAACTTTTACCAGCTTATGTCAACCCTGGGTTTTCGGAAAATAGATGGTTATCAAAAATAGCATTTTGTGTTTGCTTTGTTTCTTAAACTCTTTCCGTTTAGAATGTAATATCTTATGGCTTCTTTCTCTCAGTAAATAAATGGGTTTTCACATTTTTTGACCTTTAAAATAAATTGGTGACTGGTCTTGACCAACAGCATAATAAAATTGTGAGATTTTGAATCCACAAATGGTGCTAGAATTCACTACAGTTTAGACTAATTGGATTTCATGGTGAATTTTACTGGTATCTATCGAAAAGCAGAGTGACTTTGTTACTTGCTGAGTCTTTTCCTTGAGAGGAGATTTATTCCTGAGTGGCTTGCAACTATTGATGAAGGTTAGGTTACTAACATTAGCATGAAAGCTGAAGGTAGAGTTAACAGCAAGGATTAAAAACACAGTTGTACCTGAGGTGACAGCACAAAATATTGAATTGGAGAAGTAGAGGTTTGGAAAATCATGAGGGGTATAGATAGAGTTAATGGTAGATTTCTTCTCCCTGGGATGGGGGATTTCAAGACTCATGGGGCACATTTTAAAGGTGAGAGCACAAAGATTTTAAAAAGACATGAGGGACAAATGTTTTATACAAAGGGTGGTTTGCATGTGGAATGAACTTCCTGAGGAAGTGATGGATGTGGGTACAGTTACAATGTTTAAGATAAGGACATGAACCCTTCTTTCTCCTGAAGAAGGGCTTATGCCTGAAACATCGATTCGCCTGTTCCCTGGGTGCTGCCTGACCTGCTGCGCTGTTCCAGCAACACATTTTCAGCTAAGGACATGAACAGGAAAGGTTTGGAGGGATATGGTGCAGGAGCAGGTAGGTGGGACTTGTTTAGCTTGGGATTATGTTCAGCATGGATTGTTTGGACCGAAGGGTCTGTTTCTGTGCTGTACGACTCGATGACCCTAAGTGAAGCCTGATCCAGATAATTTACAGATTGAGTTCACTCAGATTCAGTTACAGGTGAAGGAACTTGATCTAAAAGAAGGGGAAACAGAACAAGGAAGAAAAACAAAAAAGCCTGCACTAGATAAAGCAGGAAAAGCAATAATAAGAGAGTTGTGAAAACTTGCAGGTAAATATGTAAGCAACTATGGACTAAAAAGAGAAAGGTTTTGGGGGCAACATGGTGGCTCACTGGTTAGCACTGCTGCCTCAGAACACCAGGGTCCCAGGTTCAATTCCAGCCTTGGGTGACTGTCTGTGTGGAGTTTGCACATTCTCCCCGTGTCTGTGTGGTTTTCCTCCGGGTGCTCCGGTTTCCTCCCACAGTCCAAAGATGTGCAAGTCAGGTGAATTGGCCATGTTAAATTGCCCATAGTGTAGGGTGCATTAGGCACAGGGGGGTGGGTTGCTCTTCAGAGGGTCAGTGTTGACTTGTTGGGCCGAAGGGCCTGTTTGCACATGTAGCAAATCTAATCCTACTGATAACATGGCAACCAGAACTGTATGCAATACTCCAAGTGCAGCCGCACCAGAGTTTTGTACAGCTGCGACATGACCTCATGGCTCCGAAACTCAATCCCTCTACCAATAAAGTGAACACACCATATGCTTCCTTAACAAGCCCATCAACCTGGGTGGCAACTTTCAGGGATCTATGCACATGGACACCAAGATCTCTCTGCTCATCCACACTATCAAGAATCTTATCATTAGTCCAGTACTCTGTATTCCTATTACTCCTTCCAAAGTGAATCACCTCACACTTTTCCGCATTAAACTCCATTTGCTACCTCTCAGCCCAGCTCTGCAGCTTATCTATGTCCTTCTGTAACCTGCAACATCCATCAACTGGGCTTGGACAGGAACTTGCACGTGATGGTATCTCTATGTATCTGCTGCCCTTGTCCTTCGAAATGGAAGTGGTCGTGGGTTTGGAAGCTGCTACCTAAGAATCTTTGGTGAATTTTTGCAGTGCATCTTGGATATAGTACACTTGCTACTGTGCCTCAGTGGTGGAGGGATGAATATTTGTGGGTGTGGTGCCAATCAAGAGGGCTGTATTGCATGGTGGCAGAAGTCGGGGTACTGCAGATGCTAGAGATTAGAGTCAAGAATAGAGTGGTGCTGGAAAGCACAGCAGGTCAGGCAGCATCCGAGGAGCAGGAAAATCGACGTTTTGGGCAAAAGCCCTTCATCAGGAATGAGGTATTGGATGGTGTCAAGTGTCTTGAGTGTGGCTAGAGCTGTACCCATCCAGGCAAGTGGGAGTATTCCATCAGAGTTGGAATCCAACTCTGAGGGAAGTATCAGAGTATTCCATCAGACTTGAGCCACCGGTTAGTCAAAGTCTGGATATTGTCCAGATCTTGATCTAATTGAACATGGACTGTTTCAGTTTTTAAAAAATTGCAAATGGTGCTGAACATTGTGCAATCATCGGAGAACATCCCCACTTCTCACCTTATAATGGAAGGAAGGTCATCGATGAAGCAGCTGAAGATGGCTGAAGGACACTACCCTGAGGAACTCTTGTTGAGATGTCCCGCAGCTGAAAATGTCTGACCTTCAACAACTACAAATATCTTCCTACCTGCCAGGTATGACTCTACCCAGCAGAGAGTTTGTCCCCAATACCCATTGATTCCAATTTTGCTAGGGCTCCTTGATGCAACACTCAGTCAAATGTAGCCTTGACGTCAAAAGCTATCACTCTCATCTCACCTCTGGAATTCAACTGTTCTGCCATGTTTGAACCAAGGCTGTAAAGAGGGCAGGAGCTGAGTGGCCTTGGTGGAACCCAAACTGAGTGTCATTGTGGAGTGAATTGAATAGTCTACAGACTGGTATCTGTGATGCTGGGCACCACTGGAGGAGGTCGAAATGGATCATCTATTTAGGAGTCTGGAAGAAGATTGCTGCGAATGCTTTTACATTGATATTATATTAGCGTCCTTACAGTGTGGAAACTGGCTGTTTGGCCCAACAAGTCCACGCTGACCCTCCAAAGAGCAACCCACCCAGACCCATTCCCCTACACCTAACACTATGGACAATTTAGCATGGGCAATTCACCTGACCTGCACATCTTTGGACTGTGGGAGGAAACCGAAGCATCCAGAGGAAACCCACGCAGACACAGGGAGAATGTGCAAACTCCACACAGACAGTTACCCGAGGATGGAATCAAACGCGGGTCCCTGGCTCTGTGAGGCAGCGGTGCTAACCACTGAGCCACGTACGTTGGGCTTATCCATCATTGAATACTTTTGTCTTTTGGATGTATAGCCGAAGGCCCATTGTTTTATAAGTCTCAGTGATGAAGGTTTGGAGCTCCATCTTTGACTGGGTACACACAAAGGTATCATCTGAAGCTCAATGACAGAGCTTGGGGTAGTCTTGGATCTGGAATTGTGGCAACGTTAAGTTGAGCAATTTTCCACTCACGTTCCAGAGACACTCCACTCCTGAGGGGGCTTGAAGTGCGAAGTTTCATGGAGGTGGGCTGGAGTGTTGCAGTGTGGAGGTCAGAGAATAGTGTTGGTAGCGATGACACAGCCTTGCTTGACCCAATCGCACTCGTTTTGGGGGTTTATGGTGGAACTGTTGGTGAGGATGGTGGCTTGCTTGTCGTTGTTCAACAAGCAGAAGACAGTGACAAATTTTTATTGGCAGTTAAATTTGTGGAGCACATTCCATAACCCACGCTGGTTTACAGTGTTAACCTTCTTTGCAAGGTCATGGAAGGCCATGTTTTGAGTTTGCAAGTGCACTCTCTCCATTTTCCTGGGACCTGTCTTTCTGTGAAGATTGTGCCCATTGTGTCTTGATGGATGGAATCAACACTGTAACTCTGGGAGCAGCTCTTCAACCACTGGTCAGAGCATGACAGTCATAGACCTGTACAGCACAAAAACAGACCCTTCAGTCCAACTCATCCGTGCCGACCAGATATCCTAACCTAATCTTAGTCCCATTTTCCAGCACTTGGCCCATGTCCCTCTAAAACCTTCCTATTCATATACCCATTCAGATGCCTTTTAAATGTTGTAATTATGCCAATCTCCAGCACTTCCTCTGGCAGCTCATTCTGTACACACACATGCTCTCCACCTTCCAGGTGGGAGAAATGAGGTCATATATTTTTGCGGCAAACACTTCTCTGCCTTACTTCAGTACTTTGGCACAGATTAAGTCTGTACTGGTGACCTTGATGGATTTCAGCTCTTGGGATGGCCTCGTAAATTTCTTGTTGGGCTGGTGTTGTGCTGTGATGGTGGTAGCTACAATAATATCCTTTATTTATTAATGGGATGAGAATATCACTGGCTAGGCTAGAATTTATTGCCCATCCCTAATTGCCCAGAGGGCAGTTTAGAGTCAACCACATTGAGATAAGCTTAAAGGCATTCACATCAAGAACTAATTCTTAGTTCTCAGTGGATCAAGTCCTTGGATTATAGGTGGTCTTGAGTGTGCTGGGGAAAGCCCACACGTTTTGGCTGTCAGTGGATAGTGGTTTTCTCTGCTCTTTCCACTCATTATCTGTTTTTTTTTCAGATCCAGGTGCTTTTGTTGGACGTTAGCCTTCATTTGTCTGCGGATCTGCCTTCTTTCCAGTCTCGGTGATGTTTCAACTTGACCTTGCGAGTTCAGAGCTCTCCGATCTCCTGATTCTTAGTGTTGCCTGGTGCAGAAACCAAGAGTTTCCGCTCAAGCGTTGTTGATGATGGATTTAAGGGCAGAGCACAGGCTGTGGACATTCTATGGCTCCTGTTCGTTGAACTTCATCAACTTGACAGTGATACACTGACTGAGTAGGTCTTTCATCCCAGAGTCTTTGAGTCCATAGACATTGAATTTCCTGAGGCAGATCTGACTTGGCCAAACAGGTGCCAGTATTTGAAGTAAGGGTGGCTTATATTTGTCTCTCTAATGAAATAGGGTGGTTGCTATGACCCGACCACATTCAAGGCTTTTGGCCTGAGGAGGACGCCATTAATATTTTCTTTCCGAACACTTCCTTGGTCAATCACACCTTTCCACACGTTTCTATGGTGAGTCACCAAGGAGAATCAATTTCTCTCCCTTTCGGACACATGACAGTGACTGACCAAGGGGGAAGTCGGATGCCTTGTTGGTCTCATCAATACTTCAAGAGTTGAGGCTGGCCCACTGCTTCTGTGTTAGAGTCATGAGGCACTAATTTATCCCACAAGGGGCTTGCAGAGATTAGACAACTCTTTTTTTTGTATGGCTAAGACAACCCCATGGAGTCACTGCTGTTCTTCGAGCTTACCTTGCCAGAAGAATGATGTGAAGGTGCTGGTGTTGGGCTGGGGTGGACAAAGTTAGAAATCACACAACAGCAGGTTATAGTCCAACAGGTTTATTTTGAAGCACTAGCTTTCAGAGCACTGCTCCTTCATCAGGTAGCTAACTAGCTAGCACTTCCAAATAAACCTGTTGGACTATAAGCTGGTGGTGCATGATTTTTAACTTATTCCAGAAGAAGGTATATCTACCACCTTGTTCTTTGAACTGTTGCTCACTTCTTTTAGATATCTTATCCTTCACTCTACAGGTGAAGCAAACTGTTTCACACTGCTACGATATAGGAGCAACACCAGCCATGCTCCCCAATAACACAATACTACTGACCAGCCAAACTGCCATTCACACAAATGGGTAATGTGATAGAGGAATTTTAGTCCCATCACCAAGTCAGCCTTTTTTTACACATGCACAGTACTTGACACTGGCCTGGTGTCCTCAGAGCCAGCTCTTAGAGTGAACAGAACCTCTGACAGTTGTCTTTATAATATTTTATTAAACAAATTACAAAACAGTTTACAAAAAAAAACAGCTAACGTTTACAGCTGTATACAAACAAGCAATTTTACAAGGGAGAGGAGGAGCAAAGCTAGGCCCCAAACCCTACCGCTCAACCAGTTTACAGGGAGATGAGGACAAACCTCAAATCCCAGTTCCACATACAAAAGACACCGACAATGACATTTGTACATAAAAAGCTAATCCGATTACATAAACAGTGCATACAATACAGACCCAGCAAGCCCCCGTCCCTCCCACCTTCCGGCCACTCTAAGGCAGCCCGCCCCTACACACCTTCCGGCTACAGTTGTCTTTATATCTGTCAGCCAGGGCTCCCTGATTGGACCAGGTTAACGCCCCAATCAGGGAAATCATATTCTATGAGGCCCACCTGGTTGACCTCACTGCAATCACTACATCAGATATAAGAACATAGTAAGAACATAAGAACTAAGAGCAGGAGTAGGCCACCTGTCCCTTTGAATCTGCTCTACCATTCAATTAGATCATGGCTGATCTTGTTGTGGCCTCAGCTCCACTTACCCGATCTCTCACTGTATCCCTTAATTGTTTATTGTTCAAAACAAATCTATCTTAGCTTTAAAAACATTCAATGACGAAGTCTCGACCACTTCTTGGGCAGGGAATTCCACAGATTCTGGGTGAAGAAGTTCTTCTCAATTCAGTCTTAAATCTGTTCCCCCAAATTCTGAGACTATGCCCTCTTGTCTTAGTTTCACCTGCCAGTGGAAACATCCTTTCTACTTATCTATTCCCTTCATTAATTTATATGCTTCCATAAGATCTACCTCTCATTCATCTAAATTCCAATAAATATAATCCCAGTCTACTCAATCTCTCCTCCTAAGCCAATCCCTCAACTCCTAGTAGGCCATACGTCCCAAAGACTGGTGAATCTTATCAAAAGGCATGACCCTTTAGCTATTCACAATAGGCAAGCTCCTGGCTAACTATACCCAACCAGTCTGTACTTGCAAAATTCTGAACATAATGCCTAACATTATCTGTGATTCCACAACTGGACAACACTTACTAGATTGCCCTGATTGTGTGAACAACAAATTGAAGATTGTCAGTAGGGCTCAAAGGGTGATTCATTTGTTTGTGCAGGATGTCACATATATTAAATACACAGTCAGGCCAGAGGAATATTTTCATACACTCTGCCCTATTTAACTGACAATTAATTTCTGTTTCATTTCTCAGGGTTGACCAGACAGAGTTAAACTACCTGCTTTAAATTTAAATCAAGCTCAGCAATTAACTGTCAGTAATTATTCAACTGGTGCATTCTCCATGGCAATGATCTACTAATCAAAGTCCACTTGCCAAGCAACCAGTTGATTTCTCTCAGACAATGTTATTCACCTTTGCATTGGCATTCTAGCAAATTGTCCTGATGAGTACAAGACAAGACAATATGAATGTGTCTTTTTTCAGCCATGCCACATAAATAGTGAGGTAGATTTATTAGGGAAAGCCTTGTATACTGAAGCAGACCCTAATATGCAGAAATCGCTGGAGGAGTTCAGCAGATAGACAGCAATCAGAGTTAACGTTTCGAGTCCAGTGACCCTTTCTCACAACTGATGGCAATCAGTTCTAATGAAGGGTGACTGGAACGAAACGTTAACTCTGATTTCTGTCCACAGATGCTGCCAGACCACTGAACTTTTCCAGCAATTTCTGTTCCTGATTTCCAGCATCCGTAGTTCTTTCGGTTTTGGGGGCGTGAGATGAGGCAAAGTCAGTAAGAGTCCCTGAATATTATTACCTAAAAATGATACATTGATGGGAAAGGGGAGATTTCATCCGAGGCCAGTGAATGAGGAGGGGACGGTGGACTGCTATGTTGCTGTTCCTCCTGGCTACCAGAAAGAAATTTTAAGAATTGAGATTTAGAGCTGGTTACTTTTGGTTTTGGAATAAACAAGCCTCAAGCTAAATTAATGAGGCACTTTTATTGGCCAGGATTATGAACGAGTTATGTAAGATTCATGTCGAGTGGTTAGGAAGCTCTCGAAACCAGCTCCAATGATCTTAATGTCTGCTTTAGATGAGCCTTTTAAGTAGGATTCTAATGGATTATGAGAGATGCAAAAATTAAAATGGAGTACTATTATCAGTTAAACCTCCTGGATTTGTCTACCTGATTTCCTGAAGTAACTACTTTAAGGAAAATGAGTGCAAAGATAGTATCTGAACCTCCATTCAGGTTTTCACCAGATACAGATTATCCCAGAGAGATTCACTCTGACAGAGATCAACTTACCCATCATTTCAAAAGGCGGTGAGTAGTTACTGTAACATAAGGATATGCACAAATTCTGGTACTTATGACGAGGTTCTGGCATCAACTGAAGATACCAGAACAGAAGAGGAAGCATGATACGGGAAAGACCTTAGACATGACACTAGAGAGCTGTATTTAGTAACCAGAAATGTCCAGATGTAAATAAAAGAGTGTTTCGAGTAGGGAAGAGCCTAACTTAGAGATAAAGAACCTACAACCTCAGGGACAGTATATATGTACACATCCAACAGCCTGGGGATAGTAAAGACAAGTTTCTGAACACACTGATAGCAGTTATTAGCTTAAAGAATATAATAAAGCAGTTTCAAGATAAAGCAAATTAAATCATCTACATACCAGTTACGGTCTCAGAGGGAATTGGAAAGACCTTCAAACTTTAAAAGCTATTATTAGAGCTTATTGCTTGAATATCCTGAGGACTAAAATAAGGGAATTTTAATTTTATTATTTCCATTAGTGGCAGAGCTAATGAGTCAACTTGGTTTTCAGTCCCTTTGAGTCTATGAACATGAAGGAAGGAATCTACTTCAATTCATTGAAAAGAAAAAAAAAGGTTATGGCCTCATAAGACTTCCTCAAATTACACATTCCAGTTTCCAGAAAGATTGCCAAAAGCATATGCAAGTTCACAGACGTGAACGCTTCAGGAATGTGAAGAAGAGAGTCACACTGGATCCGAAACGTTAACTTTGCTTTTCTCTTCACAGCTGCTGCCAGACCTGCTGAGTTTCTCCAGCGTTCTCTGTATTAATATTACATTAATACCCCCAGTATGATGCATGCAACTGCTCCACTGAGTGTTTTATTTTTCGCATTCAGACTAAGCCTTTGAAATTTAAGTAAGAAAAACTTCAAAGCAATGACAAATAAATTGACCGCAGTACCGTACTGCTATTGTATAAACCTATTTCGAGAAAAAGTCTTACTTGTATATTTAAACAGCCATAGCCAACAAACAAGATAAGGTATTAAACTAAAATGAAAGTCTCGTAAAAATGCAAGCAAAAGTGCGATTCCAGCCAATTAGATTAGATTAGATTCCCGAGGGTGTGGAAACAGGCCTCCCTCCCACCACCACCCCCCCACCCCCCTCCCTCCTCCTCCACCCCACCACCGGCCCAACCAGTCCACACCTACCCTCTGAAGAGCAACCCACCCAGACCCATTTTCCTCTGACCAACACACCTAACACTATGGACAATTTAGCATGACCAACCCACCTAACCTGCACATCTTTAGACTGTGGGAGGAAACCAGAGCACCCGGAAGAAAGCCACACAGCCACGCGAGAAGTGCAAACTCCACACAGACAGTCGCCTGGGGCTGGAACCAAACCTAGGATCCTGGTGCTGTGTGCCATCGTGCCACCTCACATTGATAGAGCTACATAAACAGGTAAAAAGAAAATAACAAAAATAAAGGGGCATCAAAACCACATATGGGTAACATTCAATAGGAAAGGTCACACTTATCAAATTCATTAATTTCCTCTTCTAAAAAATGAAACCAGATGGATCCAACCCACGACGCTTCAATGGATTACCCAAAATTCACAAACCAGGAATCCCCTCAGACCCATAGTCTCACTACCTGGAACACCAACTTACAGATTAGCCAAGGAGCTACACCATTAGTAGAAGACTCACGCCACTCCATCCACTCCACCCAAGAATTCCTGAAGACCGTCAAAGACACTAAGATAGAAAAGAATGAAATAATGGTTTCCGTTGATGTAACAGCCCTGTTGACATCCATTAACATCAGCCTGGCCAAGAAAACACTGACTCCACTATTAGAAGACCCAAAGACACATACACCAGACACCACCAGCTTCATCTGCAAGGATAGTATCATCAATTGTGGACCTATGCCTTATCCCCCACTTCACCTTCAACAACAAACCTACAGACAAACTAACGGAACACCCATGGGACCTCCGATCTCAGGGTTCTTCGCAAAGACAGTAATGCAGAGACTCGAACAAACAGCTCTGCCAAACACCCAAGCCAAACTTTGGGTCTGCTACATGGATGGCACCTTTGTCATCACTTTACAAAACAAATGAGAGGAAACCTTCAAGACCATCAATAATACCCTTACCGGCATAAAATTCACTAAAGATGAAGAAAACAACAACAAACTGAGTTAAAAATCACACAACTCCAGGTTATAGTCCAAAAGGTTTAATTGGAAGCACTAGCTTTAGGAGCGCTGCTCCATCACCAAATAGTTGTGGAACCAAAAACAAGTGCTTCCAATTAAACCTGTCGGACTATAACCTGGTGCTGTGTGATTTTTAACTTTGTACACTCCAGTCAAACACCGGCATCTCCAAATCAGAATAACATCATTCCTAGATGTCATAGTAGAGCAAACAGCCAATGGGGAACGTCAAACCAGTGTCTACAGAAAAACAACACATACGGACCAAATATTGAACTACAGAAGCAATCATCCCAACATCCACAAACAAAGCTGCATTAGAACATTATTTCAATGAGCCACCACACACTGCAGCACAGAGGAACTATGCAGAGTAGAGGTAAATCATCTATACAGTGTATTCAAAACGAATGGGTACCCAATGAACACAGTCCACAGATTTCTCAGCAACAAACCCAAACAAACAGACAAAACATGTCCAGAAACCCTAGCCACTCTCCCCTACATCAAGGACATCTTGGAAATGACTGCCAGACTACTCAGACCTCTTGGCATTATGGTAGCCCACAAACCGACCATCATACTAAAACAAAGCTAATGAACTTGAAAGACACTATACAGACAACAAGCTAAATTAATGTCATTTACAAAATACTGTGGAAGAACTGTAACAAACACTACATTGGACAAACAGGCAGACAACTAACCACCAGGATATATGAACATCAACTAGCCATAAAACAACATGACCCTGTCTCACTAATATCTTTACATATAGATAAGAAGGACACCACTTCGACTGGGACAACATATCTATCCTAGGACAAGCCCAACAGAGACACGCACGAGAATTCCTAGAAGCATGGCATTCCAACTGCAATTCTATCAACAAACACATTGACTTGGACCCCATTTACCACCCTATGAGAAAAAGAACAGGAAATAAATCACAATAGAAAATTACATTACCAATCCCAAGGAACCCAAACATATGAACAGAAAGCAGGAAACATCAGCAGTGCCTCATCCGGAGGCTTACTGAAGATGTTACCTCATATGGTGACGAAACGTCTGAAAATGAACCTTCCAGCTCAGCGAGCAAACGTACATCCAGTTAATGAGGTTGATAATAAGCAGTAAACCCTGTTAATGGGTATCTTCCCGCTGCCTAGAAAGAATCCCCTCTCAACAACTGGAACTCTGGGAATAACTGGCTGCATTTTTCCCAATGTTACAATGTCCCAAAGTTACCCTTCACTTCTCATGGGACTCTCCCAGATTTCTTACCATAGTGCACATCATTCATGGCCCCCACAGCACATGTACAGTATGGTACATATTGTCCAAAGATATTCGAGATCCACTGGGTCAATTGAAGTTCAATGCAATTTGTTATGAAAGGGCATCAAGATCAGGTAAATGAAATTGATGCACAAATTAACCATGATCTCACTGAACGACAGAATAACTTAAAAGGCTGGATTTTTTATTTTGGTCGGTCTGGTGCTTTTGTGTAATATTTGCTTGTTACTTGCTGGAAGCTGCTTACTTTGCTGTCAATCATGTCTGTTTTGATCCGGCAAAGTGTTTGGTTTTGTAGAAATTAGTCAATTCTTTTGCAAAAAGTCGGTGATTCAGCTAACCATAGCAAGAGTATATTTGATATAAAAACATTATAGGAAATTGATGGGTGCTTAAAATACTTTTATGTTTAAACATTCACCCTATTCTAATTTCTATCTGTCAAAGCTGGGATGGTGATCAGCCTGAAATGGTAATTATATTGTACTGTAATAACTTGGGTGGAAATGTGTTATATTACTATTTTGTCTCTCATGTGTTTCTCTTACTACATACACCTGTATACAGCTCCCTCACTCATGTTGGCTCAGCGGTTAACATTGCTGCCTCACAGTGCCAGGGAACTGGGTTCAATTCCAGCGTCAGACAACTTCTGTATGGAGTTTGTACATTCTCCCTGTGCCTGTGTGGGTTTCCTCCCACAGTCCAAAGATGGGAAGGTTATGTGGATTGACTTTACCAAACTGTCCGCATTGTCCAGGGAAATATGGGGTGGGTGGGTCAGTATGGATTTAATAGGCCAAATGGCATGCTTCCACACTGTAGGGATTCCATGTTTTCTCTTTATTTCTAATCATCTGTGAATAATTATTGTAAAGGTGAGGCTTATAAGATTGTTACGTTTTGGACGGCATCTTTAATTTAGGACAACATCAAGGGAGTCATTTGAGCTGTGTCAAAGCCTGCCAAATGGCAGGCCTGGATGAAATGATGTTAGAGGAGGTCCAGTTGTTTGCAGAAACACGTTGCTATGTGTTCACACGTGGAGCCAATGGCAACAGCATCATTCATTGTTAAATGATGGTTAGACTGCAGGTCCCCAAAGTCCCAGGAAGGGGTTGAGCATGTCAGGTTGTAAATAATTGTGATTTAAACTGTCCACTTCCTTCCAAAATAAAAGAAAGTTCTTAGCCATCAGAATTTCTACCTGGATACAAGGCACATGTGATTCACAATGCCATGGACTTATTTCTCGCAATGCTATTAGCCTAGATAGTGTTCAGCTTCTTGAGTGTTGTTCGAGCTGCACTCAAAGCAGTGAGGAGTTTTCCATCGCATTCTGATTCTGCCTTGTAGATGGTTGACAGTGTTTGAGGAGTCAGGAGATTAATTATTTGTGGTTGAAATCCCAATTGCTGAGCTACTGCTGTCACCACAGTGTTTTGACTGCTGGTCCAGTTGAATTTCTGAACAATGGTGACCCGAGATTGTTTGCAGTGAAGATTTCAGCGATGATAATACTATGAAATGTCAAGGGGAGTTGATTAAACTCTATCTTTTTAGAGATGCCTTGCAATTGTGTGGCATGAATTACTGGTCCATTATTAGCCCAAGGCTGAATATTATCCAAGTCGAGAGTGTGGTGCTGGAAAAGCACAGCAGGTCAGGCAGCATCTGAGGAGCAGGCGAATTGATGTTTCGGGTCAGAGCCCTTTATTAAGAATGACGTTTTGGGCCAAAGCCCTCATTCCTGATGAAGGGCTCTGGCCCAAAACGTTGATTCTCCTGCTCCTCGGATGCTGTCTGACCTGCTGTGCTTTTCCAGCAACGCATTCTCGACTCTGATCTCCAGCATCTGCAGACCTCAATTTCTCCTGAAAATTATCCAAGTCTTGCTGCACATGGTTGTAATGATTGTTAATTAACCTATTCAAATATGTTATGACACACATTCAGGACAGGATGGACTTGACTCCGTGCCTTCTGGCCTAGAGATAAGGACACTACCTCTGCACCACAAGATCCTCATGCACATGGTTGTATGGTGCTCCATTTCTTAAGGGGATATGAATACACACATGACTCAATCATGTGCAAATATACCTACTTCCGATTTTATGAATGAAGAAAGGTAATTGATGAATCAGTTGAAGATGGTTGAGACCAATATCTTACCTTAAGTAAATCTTAGGGATTCTCACAGTAGTGACCCTACCTTTGCGCCAGAAGGTCCGGATTTAAATCACACCTGTTCCATAACATATGTCATAACATCTCTGAACAGACTGAGTAGAAGATAGCAATATCTTGAGTAACTCTAAGAGGTGCCTGAGGTGGAGCAGTAAATCCCTATCTCTGAGACAGGAGTCCTATATTCAAATTGCACTGTCCTAGAGCTGTGTAATAATATCTCTGGATTTAGAAAATATCTACCCTGGGAAACTCCTGCAGTGGTGTCCTGAGACTGAGATGATTGGTCTCCAAACATCACAACCAACTACCTTTGTATAAGTAATGAACCCAATCAGTGGAGAGCTTGCTATTTACATACGTGTGTGTAACAATAAGGGCAGTATTAATAGTCCTTCCGGAATTATCCTTGAGAAAGTAGCATTGATTCACTTCCTGGAATATAACTGAGGCTAACTTGGCCGTTATACAGGGCACTTAAGGGTCAATCAGACTGTTCTGGGTCTGGATTCACAAATACGCTTGATTTAGTTTCCTAAAGGGCATTAGTAAATCAGATAGGTTTTTCTTGTTGCAATCTGGTAGTTTCATAGACAACAATACTGACACAAGCTATTATTTAATTAAAGGTAACATCACCATAATCCTACCAGACCTTAGGCTGCTCTCACATTAGAGAGAGAGAGACGTATTGTGTTGAGTTTAACCTGAGAGTCACTACACCTCAGGTGAGGGGAAAGTTTGAGAAGGAGAGTCATTCATAGTAATCTCAGCTGGTGAGGGAAGTGAACCCATGATGTTGGCATCAAGCTGCATTTCAAACATGCTATAGAACATGGAATAATACGGCGCAGGACAGGCCCTTCGGCCCTCAATGTTGCACCGACCTGTGAACTAATCTAAGTCCATTCCCCTCCACAATCCCATCATCATCCATGTGCTTATCCAAGTACTGTTTAAATGCTCCTAATGTGGCTGTGTTAACTACATTGGCAGGCAGGGCATTCCACACTCTTACCACTCTCTGAGTAAAGAACTTGTCTCTGACATCTGTCTTAAATCTATCACCCCTCAATTTGCAGCTATGTCCCCTCATACAAGCTGACGTCATCATCCTAGGAAAAAGACTCTCACTGTCCACCCGATCTAATCCTCTGATCGTCTTGTATGTCTCTATTAAATCTCCTCTTAGCCTTCTTCTCTTCAATGAGAACAGACCCAAGTCTCTCAGCCTTTCCTCATAAGACCTTCCCTCCAGACCAGGCAACATCCTGGTAAGTCTCTTCTGCACCGTTTCCAATGCAGCTGTCCAGCTAACTGACCCCCCTGTTGATTAGCAATTGAACATCATGGTGCACTTTGAACTCATATGTCTGTATCATTGGTTTAAGGCTTTGGATTACTTGTCTGGAAACAGACTGTTGTGCTACTGAACCACGCGAAATACATGGCAGATCAGTGTACATCTGTAAAGACAAAAGATGGATCGCCCATTGAGTGCATGGGCTGAAACAGCGACTGATCCTTTCACCCTCAGACAGCCTGACTGATCTTTTATACATTGTCGATGTTTGCGGTGTTTTATCTTTTCCCAATCCGCGACCCCTCCCGTGCAGCTACTCCACAACACTTTTATCTTAACCTCAGACACCCCAATGTTTGTATACTGCCTACTGTCACAAATTTATCACAAATCTTAAACCCGCTTTTTAAAGGTTATTGAACAGTGTAGCCCGAATGTTGCAAACTGTTGGCCTGTGGCCACATTGAACTCACACTGTATTGGACAACCCCAAACTCTACCAAGAAATAAATCGGTAATGATTGATTTCCAGAAAGGAACGGCATGCTATGAGCTCCAGGACTTTCGAGGATATTCCCTGAAAACTGGCAGATCCACTTCTCACAGAGTGACCACGAGCTTATCGAAGTGTAGGTGCAAAGAATGAATCGTTCCAGATTAATACAAGAACTTTATTGTCCAGCTAAAGCCCAGGAAAGTAAATAAACGCTGTTTAGAACCAGAAGGCTCTGAATATGCATTCGCATTTGCAGTATGAATACAGAGTGAAAAGTAATAATTTCAGTTGGATCTATTTAACTTTGGCTTCCCACTGGGAAATTATATCTTGCAGTGTGAAAGTGCAACTACAGATATACCCCATCTTAGAGATGCAACTGATCCTTGTAATACTGTGTTGAAAACATGCACACAACAAATAAGACAATTAGAAATAGGAACAGGAGGAGGCCATTTGGCCCCTCAAGCCTGCTCTACCACGGTTGACCTGATATCCCTCACACCCACGTTCCTCCATTTTCCTCTAGATTCTTGATTCCCTGACTGAGCAAGAATCTATCTTAGCCTTAAATATACACCACATCTCTGCCCCCACAGTTCCCTGTGGGAAGGAATTCCAGAGACTCACAACCCTCGGAGAGAAGAAATTCCTCCTCATCTCAGACTGAAATTGACGCCCAGTTATTCTGAGACTATGCCCTCTGGTCCTGGACTCTCCCAGGAGGGCAGACATCCTCTCAGGCTTTACCCTGTCAAATCCCGTAAGAATCTGGCATGTTCAATGAGATCACCTTTCATTCTTCTAAACTCCATGTTAGGTGTGACACCTTCAATCGTCAGGAGATTTCTAAATAAAATCAATTATACTGCAGTCAGTAGCAATTGTTGAAAAATCAAACCCAAATACATTGTGTACTGACTTCAAAAATGTCATGGTCTGAAGATAAACATTCTGAAGAGGACTGATAGAACTGAAGTAATTTGAGAAAGTAACAATTCACAACAAGAATACAGACACAGTCCAAGATATATGGCAGAAACAGATAACAGAATTGTTAAAGGAGAATGAGCAACATAGGTGATGGCAGCTGAATTGTCCGAGAAGTCTAGTGAGGCCTATCTCAGTGTCCAGAGCATTTTGTTGCATCTTTTATGCATTTGCCAAGTGGTGAGACAAGATTCTCGCTAGGCATCAGCAAATTGGCAATTGACAGGGATTGAAGCTGGTGGGCGGCACGGTGGCACAGTGTTTAGCACTGCTGTCTCACACCGCCAGAGACCTGAGTTCAATTCCCACCTCAGGCGACTCTCTCTGTGGAGTTTGCACATTCTCCCCGTGTCTATGTGGGTTTCCTCCAGGTGCTCCGGTTTCCTTCCACAATCCAAAAATGTGCAGGTTAGGTGAATTGGCCATGCTAAATTGCCCGTAGTGTTAGGTGAAGGGGTAAATGTAGGAGAATGGGTCTGGGTGGGTTACGCTTCGGCTTGAGGGGCCAAATGGCCTCCTCCTGTTCCTATTTCTAATTATCTTATTTGTTGTGTGCATGTTTTCAACACAGTATTACAAGGAACAGTTGTATCTCTAAGATGGGGTGTATCTGTGGACTTGTTGGGCCAAAGGGCCTGTTTCCACACTGTAAGTAATCTAATCTAATGTAATAACCCTCGATAATGCCACAATCCATTCCATTAATATCAAGCTTTCAACCTGACCAAACATGTCAAACAGCACAGGCATTAAGAAACCTTGATATGGAAATCAAATTGGATACCTGGGGAATACCTGCAAATAGCCAACACTACAAGGTCAGGGATATATCCAGGGACTCCAGTCACAAACGCCGCTCATCCATGGACATTGGCATCTGACACCTGCAAACCCCTGGAGACCATCATGCCAACGCTTCAAACTGCTGTATTAAGAACCAGGCCAGCCCCCCTCAAAATCTCAAGAAAGTAGCCCAGACTCTAACTTTGCTTGTTGTTTTAAGCAGGTGTAACGCGGATATTCCAGGAGGGATGCAGCTGGCTCAACCACTTAGCTTTAAACAAAACAGAATTTATTTGCAAGATTACCGAATGAACACAAGCAAAAGAGAACAGAATAACTCAACCTATTCGAAAACCCGATAGATCATCCTAACTTAATGATGCTGTACCAAACCCCTGCAACAATCCCCATAAACACCCCTTGGCAAAAAATGTAAAATCAAACACAGGGTTTTACAGAAGAGAGAGAGAGAGATGGCAGAGGGATTCAGCATGGAACACCTTCTTCCATGGAGCTGTTCCTTGGACCAGCAGCTTTCATGAACTGACTGCCTGCTGAAACCAAACCAAAACAGAATTATTTGCAAGATTACCGAATGAACACAAGCAAAAGAGAACAGAATAACTCAACCTATTCGAAAACCCGATAGATCATCCTAACTTAATGATGCTGTACCAAACCCCTGCAACAATCCCCATAAACACCCCTTGGCAAAAAATGTAAAATCAAACACAGGGTTTTACAGAAGAGAGAGAGAGAGAGATGACAGAGGGATTCAGCATGGAACACCTTCTTCCATGGAGCTGTTCCTTGGACCAGCAGCTTTTATGAACTGACTGCCTGCTGAAACCAAACCAAAACAGAGAAAAGCTGAGCCGGGAGAACTGGCCATTCCCTTTTCATTGTACAAGTGCTTTTTTTAAACTCGAAAGCCTTTTGCCTGAGGCAGTATCCATTAGTTATAATCAAATTGGCCTCTCTGAATAAAAAATAAAATGACAACATAATCTTGTTAAAGGAGTGGCATCATCACACCTGGTAGGTCATTTAGGAAGTACAGACTTACATTGCAGCTGGCGTTGGAAGGACCACAACCTGAGGACTCCTTGCTTGCTTGCTGTGTCCATTCATTTACCACCCTCACCGCAGTCCTGCCTTGCTACGCCTGTTGGTGCAGTCACTGACCAAGGCAGTTCTCAGTGATCGGTCCCACTTGCCATTTCCTTCCATCATGCTGGAATTCCAAAGTACGTAACGTGAAGGGAAGCTGCTGTGGCTGCACTTTCCAAGAAAAAGGGCAGCAGATACATGGAAACACTACCACCTGGAAATTCCCCTCCAAGCCACTCACCATCCTGACTTGGAAATATATCGAGGAGAAAGTGAGGTCTGCAGATGCTGGAGATCAAAGTTGAAACTTTATTGCTGGAACAGCACAGCAGGTCAGGCAGCATCCAGGGAACAGGAGATTCGACGTTTCGGGCACAGGCCCTTCTTCAGGAAATATATCACCTTTCCTTCAATGTCATTGGGTTAAAATCCTGGAACTCCCTCCAAACAGCACTGTGGATGTCCCCAAATATTCAAATAAATAATAAGCAGCATTTAATGAAAATCAGAACTAACTCACTCTAAATCACACCAAATCCAGCAACGCATACATGCAAAGATTGGAAAATCGGACATAAATCGACATGGATGGGAAGTGTGAAGTCTGGGGGTGGTGTCGGTGGGGATGTACGCACTAAGAATGAGATGTTGAACATCTACTCAGGAGTTCGACAAAGTGTTTAATATTTCAGCATTTTCTAAGCCACTATTTTTGTTATGTTCATCAGAATATATCCGTTTACAATAGAGATGTTTGGAGGGTTCTAGACACAGGAAATTTCCCAGCAGAAAATTCAACTTCCTAGGCAATTCGTTTGGAGTCTGGGGTACTCTGAAAGGTCATGATGCTCTACATTGGAATGATGACTGTCTCCCAAAAAGTCTAGTTTGTTAAATCTGGATGATAGGATTCCACTGTTCTCCTTTCTAGCACCTCAGCTCTCCCATCTGTGCTTCAAGAGTTTTTCCATACAGCATAGCAAATCCAGTAGCTGTCCTTCTGAGGGGGCACTCAGTACAACAGGGTTTAGCGCTGCCGATCATTTCCACTATGCTTCTCTCTCGCCTCAGGGAATCATCAACCCCTGTTTATTTACAGTTATCGAAAATTCTAACAATTTAATCTGTTTATATACAGTTATCGAAGCTTCAAACAATTTAACAAAAGTGTTTTCCTTTACAGGCTGCACTGGGTAGACTGCAGTGCAGCTTACCTAGGCTTCACCGCTGCCTGCCTCTAGACCGCAGCCCCAATGGTTCTGAGGGAAGCAAGTGAGACAGTTCCAAAAGGGGTGTCTGTCTGTGTAGGAGCACATGCTGCCAGTCCCTAAGATGCTTGAGAAGAGAGTTTTACTGCACAGGCTCCCATTGGTAAACTCACAGGAGACTTGCAAATACTTTTTTCTGACCTATTGTACTACCTGAGGTAATGACATTCAGCTGATAACAGCAGGAAACACTATTGCTTCATTCAAGACCTACTTTAGCATTAAATACCAGCAACTAATATAAATCAAAGTGCCAAGCCTTTTGGCAAGCATTGTTGAGCATGATGTGTGAGCTAACGCTGAATCAAACCTATTAGCTATACTCCAAAGTTCACATCATCCCAATGAAGGATCTGAACAGGATTAAGATCAAGCCCAAAAGTTTTATTTTATCTTGATTTGATTTATTATTGTCAAATGTAGCTAGGTACCGTGAAAAGTTTTGTTTTGCATGCGGTACAAGCAGATCATACCATACAAAGTGCATCAGGGTAATAGAACAGAGCGAGGAATTCAATGTTACAGCTCAGAGAAGGTGCAGAAAGGGCAAGATCAACGTTAGATTTAAAATGTGAGAGGTTCAGTCAGAAGAGTAATAATCGTGTGGAAGAAGCTGTTCTTGAATCTGTTGGTACATGTTTAGGCTTATGCATCTTCTGCCTGACAGAAGAAGTTGGAAGGGGTTATAACCAGGTTAGGAGGGATCTTTGATGATGTTGGCTGCCTTCCTGAGGCAGTGAAAGGTGTAGATAGAGTCAATGGATGGAAGGTTGGTTTGCGTGATGGACTGGGCTGTGTTCACAACTCTCTATAGTTACGGTTCTGAGCAGAGCAGTTGCCATATCAAGCCATGATGCATCCCGATAGGATGCTTTGTATGATGCATGTATACAATTTGCTAAGATTCTTTATGAGCATCCAAATTTCTTTGCTGAACATGCAATAAAGCTACGTATCAGATATTTTGCAAACGTATCCATTTTTAAGTCTACAAAGAAAATCACAGAAGAATGGAAATGTTGCAGTACAGAAAAAGATCGTTCACTCCATCATGCCTGCACCAGATGGAAATCAGGAGGGCAAAAAGGGAGCTGAATGTTAGGGTGAATCCAAAGAGGATCTTTAAGTATATTAAAGGAAAAAGAATATTTAGAGAGAGAGTAGGACCCCTCAAGAATGTGCTGAAATGTAGGCGATGGGCAAGGCCCTCATTGAATATTTCTCCTCTGTGTTTACTATGAAGAAAGACATAAAGACTTGGGAAGTTAATGGTGATATCTTGGAGACAGTCCATATCACAGTAGAGGAGGAGTTGGATGTATTAGAATGCAGGAAGGTGGATAAATCCTGGTCCTGACCAGATATATCCAAGAACACTGCAAGTGGCTAGAGAAGGAATTTCAGGGACCCTGGCTGATATTTTTGCATCATCATTAGCCACAGGTGAGGTCTCAGAAGATTGGAGGGTAGGGAATGTTGTTCCACATGGTAGGCTGCACCGGAAGGTTAGATCGCATGGAATCCGGTGGTGTGGGGGAGGGGTGGGGGCTGAGCAGTGGATACACAATTAGCCTGACGGTAGGAAGCAGTGGATAATAGTGGAAGGATGCTTGTTGGACTGGAGGCCTGTGACTAGTGGTATCACTCAGGGGTCAGTGCTGGGCCCATTGCTGTTCATTATCTATATCAATGATTTGGATGAGAATGTATAAGGCATGATTAGTAAGTTTGCTGATGACACTAAAATAGGCGGCATCGTGGACAATGAGGAAGGTTATCAGAAACTGTAGCAGCACCTTGAGCAGCTGGGGGAGTGAGCTGAGAAATGGCAAATGGAGTTTGATAGATAAGTATGAGGTCTTGCATTTTGAAAAGTCAAATCAAAGTCAGAGTTTCATGGTAAATGGTAGGGCCTCAAGGAGTGTAGTGGAACAGAGGGATCTTGGAGTTCAGATGCACTGTTCTCTGAAAGTGGAGTCCCAGGTAGACAGGGCAGTGAAGAAGGCTTTTGGCACACTGGCCTTCAGTCAGGGCATTGAGTATAGAAGTTGGGAAGTTATGTTGGATTTGTACAGGATATTGGTGAGGCCGCAGTTGGAGTATTCTGTTCAGGTTTGGACACTTTGATATAGGAAGGATGTTATTAAACTGGAAAGAGTGCAGAGGAAATTTACAAGAATGTTGCCAAGACTCATGGGTCTGAGTTATTGGGAAAAGTCAGACTTTTTCTTTAGAGTGTAGGAGACTGAGGGGTTATCTTATAGAAGTGTGTAAGATCATGAGAGGCAATGGGTAGGGTGAATGCACTCAGTCTTTTTCCTAGGGTTGGGAAATTGAGGACTAGAGGGCATCAGCTTAAGGTTAGAGGGGAAAGAAGAAAAGGG
Organism: Chiloscyllium plagiosum; assembly: GCF_004010195.1. NCBI lineage: Eukaryota > Metazoa > Chordata > Chondrichthyes > Orectolobiformes > Hemiscylliidae > Chiloscyllium > Chiloscyllium plagiosum. The sequence continues at coordinate 22,990,886 of NC_057749.1, forward strand.
AACTTGAGGAGCAACTTTTTTACCCAGAGGGTGGTATGCATATGGGATGAGCTGCCAGTGGTTGAGGCAGGTACATTAACAACATTTAAAGGGCATTTGGATAAATAAATGGATAGGAAATGATTAGAAGGGTATGGACTAAGTGCAGGGAAATGGATGGACATTTTGGTCAGCATGGACCAGTTTGGGCCAAAGGGCCTGTCTCTGTGCTGTCAGACTCTATAACTCTATAACCAGCATCATTAAATGAGCATCATTACCAATCTCCCATGTTTCCCCCATACCTTCATGTATCATTTTTATCCAAGATTATTTGATGCCTCGACTGTACCTGCACCCTCCTCATTTCCAGACACGATATTCCATAGTCTAACTACTCACTGAGTGAAAATGTTTTTCCTTACTTCACCTTGCTCCTTTTTCCCATCACTCTAAATCTATGCTCCTCGCATTTTAGTTCCTTTTCCGAGTGGGAACAGTTTCTCCCTGTCTGCTCTATCCAGCCTGCTTATGATTTTGAAAACATCTGTCAGATCTCCTCTCAGCCTTCTTTTCTCCAAGTTGAACAGTCCTAACTTCTTCAACCTATCAACATCGCTGAAGTTCATCACTTCTGGAATCATTCTTGTAAACCGCTTCTGCTCTCTCTCCAACGTGTTCCCATCTTTCCTACAATATGGAGTCCAGAACTGTATACAATACTCCAACTGAAGTTTAACAAGTGTCTAGTACAAGTTCAAGATAACCTCCTTGCTCTTGTACTCTATGCCCTACAAATAAAGTCAAGGGCACTGTATGCTTTGCTTACTGCTCTCTCTACCCATCCTGTCTCTTACCATGATCTGCACACATATACATTGCTCTAGAACATTGTCTTTCAACGTTCTTCTCCCGAAATGCACCGCCACTCACCTTTTGTTGGGTGTTCAGCATTCCTTTACTTTTTAGTGTCTGAAATGCACCAAGCCTAAATTCCTCAGCTGTTGAGGGTAAAGAAAGGATGAAATGTCTGGTAGCGTGCCACCATCTTATTTCGTTCAAGAGATTGTAAACGTCCCTGAATACCATAACTGAGACCTAACAGTCTCTCAGCATAGTCAAAGCAAATTAATTCCCTAATGAAATTGTCTTTGCTGTTTCTATGACACAAATATCATATCACAGAGTGAGATGTTGTTCCTTCTGAGATGTGAAAGGCCACTAAAGGTTACTTATGGTTTCATTTCACCTTCAGACATAGATCCTGCATTGCTCAGTGACATCGTCATTGTTACCTTAAACCAGTGATGCTTGCTATTGGAAGAAATTTCTAGAATCTTCTCTAGATCTTTTCTTCTCACTTGGAAGTTCCCACAGAATAGTTTCAGATCAACATTCTTTTTCAAGATGGCGGAGAAGACAGGTTAAGTAATATTCAAGCCCTTGGCCTGTCAACTTTCTTTCCACTAACTAGCCACATCCTTTTTTATTATTATTATTTCTTAATTTCACTTTTTATATCAAATTCATCATTTCTTTTTTCTATGGCTGAAGCGTGGCAGTTGCAGTTGGACAGGCCCCAGTCCTCAGCGGTTTCAACAGACTCCCCCCTGTCCTCAGCAGTTTTAACAGCCCCTGGTCCTCAGCAGTTTCGACAGTCACCCAGTCATAGAGTCATAGAGATGTACTGCACGGAAACAGACCCTTCGGTCCAACTTGCCCATGCCGACCATATATCCTAACTCAATCTAGTCCCACCTGCCAGCATCCGGCCCATATCCCTCCAAACCCTTCCTATTCATATACCCATCCAGACGCTTTTAAAATGTTGAAATTGTACTAGCCTCCACCACTTCCTCTGGCAGCTCATTCCATACACGCACCAGCAGCTGCATGAATAAGTTGCCCCTTAGGTCTCTTTTATATCTTTCCCCTCTCACCCTAAACCTTTCCCCTCTAGTTCTGGACTCCCCCACCCCAGGGAAAAGACTTTGTCTATTTATCCTATCCATGCCCTTCATGATTTTGTAAACCTCTATAAGATCACCCTCAGCCTCTGACACTCCAGAGAAAACAGCCTCACCCTGTTCAGCCTCTCCCTATAGCTCAAATCCTCCAACCTTGGCAACATCCTTGTAGATCTTTTCTGAACCCTTTTAAGTTTCACAACATACTTCTGATAGGAAGGACATCAGAATTGTACACAATATTCCAAAAGTAGCCTAACCAATGTCCTGTACAGCCGCAACATTACCTCCCAACTCCTGTAGTCAATACTCTGACTAATAAAGGAAAGTATACCAAATGTCTTCTTCACTATCCTATCTACCTGCGACTTTCAAGGAGCTATGAAATTGTACTCCAATGTCTCTTTGTTCAGCAACACTCCCTAAGACCTTACCATTAAGTGTATAAGTCCTGCTAAGGTTTGCTTTCCCAAAATGCAGCACTTCACATTTATCTAAATTAAACTCCATCTGCCACTCCTCAGCCCATTCGACCAGCTGATCAAGATCCTATTGTAATTTGAGGTAACCTTCTTCGCTGTCCACTACACCTCCAATTTTGGTGTCATCTGCAAACGTACTAACTATATCTCTTATGCTCACACCCAAATCATTTATATTAATGACGAAAAGCAATGGACCCAGCACTGATCCTTGTGGCACTCCACTGGTCACAGGCCTCCAGTCTGAAAAGCAACCCTCCACCACCACACTCTGCCTTCTATCTTTGAGCCACTTCTGTATCCAAATGGCTAGTTTTCCCTGTATTCCACGAGGTCTAACTTTGCTAACTAGTCTCCCATGGGGAACCTTGTCGAAAGCCTTGCTGAAGTCCATATAGATCACGTCTACCGCTCTGCCCTCATCAATCGTCTTTGTTACTTCTTCAAATAACTCAATCAAGTTTGTGAGACATGATTTCCCATGCACAGAGAAATTTGACTATCCAATGGCAGTTTTGATGGCCCCTGGTCCTCTGCAGCTTCGAAGGCCGCCCCCGCCCCCCATCCTCAGTAGTTTCGGCGACCCCAGTTCTCCGCAGCTTCGAAGGCCCCCCCAGTCCTCCGCAGCTTCGAAGGCCCCCCCAGTCCTCAGCAGTTTCGGCGATCCCAGTCCTCAGCCATTTCGATGGCCCCAGTCCTCTGCAGTTTCGAAGGCCCCAAGTCCTCAGCGGTTTCGACTGGCCCCGGTTCTCGGCAGTTTCAATTACCTCAGTCCTCGGCAGTTTCGATTGACCCCCGGTCCTCAGCAGTTTCGACAGGCCCCTGTCCTCAGCAGCGGGGTCAAGAGGCCATGGAATGAACAAAAAAATAACATTTGCCTTAACTTTGCTCATTCTTCTTTACGTACAAATTATGCAATTAAATGGCGCTGTTTTTGTGGTGACTTGTGCACATTTTACTGTATTTTCACAAATACAAGCAACAAAACATTTGTATCTATCCATCTAATGATCATTGTAAATGGTGTCTCCCGAATTATGTGAGTCATTTGGAGCCCTTAAACCCCCTTCCCAGGAATTATCATAAAAAGGAAACAGATAGAAAACACTATAAACCTTTCTTGCTGAATCCTTGAGGCAGAGCTTAACCAAGTCCTGACATTAATAACTCTTTTTTAAAAATGTATTCTGTCATGGGACGTAGGTGGCACTGGTAAGTACAGCTTGTGTTGCCCATCCCCAATTGTCCTAGGGGCATTGAAACACCATTTCGGAGGGCAGTTTATAGTCAACCTGACTGTCGTGGGTCTACAGTCACACGTAGGCCGGTCTGAGTAAGGATAGCAGATTCCTTCCCCTCTGCAACATTATGGAACCAGATGGGTTTTTATAATTTTCAGTAGTTGTCACGGGAACGATCACTGGAACTAGTGCTTCGTATTCCAGGTTTATTCAATGAACTTAAATTCTACCCGCCACTATGGTGGGATGAGACCATAACATGTAGCAGAAATAGGCCATTCAGCCCATTGAATCTGCTATGCCATTCACTGAGATCATCGCTGATCTCAACCCTCAGTTCAACGTTCCCTGCCTTTTCTCCATAACCCTTGATTCCTTTACTGCTTGAAAATCTGTCTATCCCAGCCTTCAACAGCCTTAATAACGCAGCCTTGACAGCTCTCGGTGGTAAGATTCATCACCCTCTGTCAGAGGAAATTCTCCCTCATCCCTATCCCAACTGGGCAATCGCTTGCTCTGAGATTATGCCTTCAGGTCCTAGACTCTCCCACAGGAGGAGACATCCTTTCAGAATCTACTCTATCAAATCCCTAGGAATCCTGGATGTTTTAATAAGGTTGCCTCTCATTCTTCGAAACTCCAATGCGTACAGGCCTAACTTACTCTACCTCTCCTCAGAAGACAATTACTCCAGAACCTGGAATCAGCCAAGTGAACCTTCTCTGAACCTTGCCTTCAATGAAATAATATTTTTCCTTCGATTAGGGGCTCAAAACTGCTCACGGTACTCCAGATGTGGTCTTACCAGCACCTTGTACAGTTGCAGTCAGACTTCCCTACACTTCGACTCCAAGCCCCTTGAAATAAGGACCAATATTTCATTAGCCTTCCTGATTATCTGCTGCATGCGTGCGATCTTTGTGTTTCGTGCATGAGTTCCCCCAAGTCCCTTTGTAATGTGACATGCTGCAGGTTTTTTTTCCCATTTAAGTTCTTTTGTTCTCCTTTCCAAAATAAACAACTTCACATTTTCCCACATTATACTCCATTTGCCAACTCCTTGCCCACGTACTTAACCTAGGCAAAAGGATTTTGCCTGAAACATCGATTTTCCTGATCCTTGGATGCTGCCTGATCTGCTGTGCTTTTCCAACGCCACTCTAATCTACACTTACTTAACCTACCAATCAGTGTACACTGTTTGTATGCCTCTTGCAACTTGCCCAGATGAACAAGGATTAGATTAGATTCCCTACACTGTGGAAACAGGCCCTTCGGCCCAATCAGTCCAAACCGATCCTCCGAAGACTAACCTACACAGGCTCACTTCCCCTCTGACTAATGCACCTAACACTATGGGCAATTTAGCATGGCCAATTCACCTAACCTGCACATCTTTGGACTGTAAAAATTGTCAACAAACTAATAAGGTATGTTGACTGCCTGAGCGATGATGGATATAAATAGATGTAGTCAGGGTTATCAGGCAGTTTCTATAACAATTAATGGACAGAATTACTTAACAAACTAAGTAACAAAGATTAAATTACACCATGGTAATTCAACTTTTAAGAGGTCTCTGATTATCAGATTATTATTAACATTGATGACGTTACTTTCTGGCAATAATCCATTGTGAAAGATGCTGGTATAAGTACAAAAGTACTTAGAGTTTGTCACACTGTAACACGGCCAGTATCTCAAGAGTAGTCCTCACCACACGTCATGCAGCTCAAAAACAACAGTCACTTTGATTGACAACCACTTGCACCAAAGTGTGCTCTGTTGGACTATATTTTTATTTCTGTAAAGCTAGATATGTTACTTCTCTATTGCCTAAGATCTTGAAACTAAAGAAGCTGTGTCTAAGTACTTCTGTATCTACGTCAGCGTTAGAATTGGTGACTTATAAACTTTTCATTATACTCATTGAGTACATGTGACAATAAAGGCTATTCCATTCTACTCTGTTCCTTTCAATATATTAATGCCAGTTTGTGGTGTTTACACAATATCATGTCCTCAAGAACAACAGGGGTGAATTAACATTCCTTTTCTAATTGATATTGTTGGTACGTTTGAGATTATTAAGATTATTGAACCTTTCAATAGCGTAACCAATTTTTCTTGGATCGTTTATCCTGCTAAAGCCCATCTTGACTGGAACAGTATCTGTACTGGCTGACCTTTCTCAATTTTACTTTGACAACCGAATAAGATTAGATTAGATTCTCTACAGTGTGGAAACAGGCCCTTCAGCCGAACAAGTCCACACTGACCCTCCGAAGAGTCACCCACCCAGACCCATTTCCCTCTCACTAGTGCACCTAACACTATGGGCAATTTAGCGTGGTCAATTCACCTGACATGCACATTTTTGGACTGTGGGAGGAAACCGGAGCACCCCCACACAGACACAGGGAGAATGTGCAAACTCCACACAGACAGTCGCCCGAGGGTAGGATCGAACCTGGGACCTTGGTGCCGTGAGGCAGCAGTGCTAACCACTGAGCCACCATGCTGCCTCTTTAAATAAATGAATTTGTTAGACCTTCCTGCATCCGTATGATACATTTATTCAGTTTGGCCTTGCACTCTGTCCTGAAAATTGTGGAAGTACCAGAAAGAAATTTGGATTTTCATCTTTTGCAGGTACCTACAATGGTACAAAGAGAAACTAAGGACAGTGAAGAGAATCTCTGCTACCTCTTTTCCTACTGACAACAGATACCTTCTGGATTTCAAAGAGAATCTTCATATCTTCAATTGAGCAATTCAATTACAAAGACAGAAATTGCTGGAAAAGCTCAGCGGGTCTAGGGAGAGAAATCAGAGTTAACGTTTCAGGTCTACTGACTCTTGCTCAAACTGATGGGAGCTGGGAAAACATTGTTTTTTAAGCAGAAGATAGGGTGGGAGGGAAGGGGTAGGAGTAAATGATAGGTGGAGACAGACCCCAAAGAGAGAGATGAACAGTTGGACAGACAAAGCAATCAATAACAATCAGCCTGGGAGAATGAGTGGGGACAATTAGCGGCTAACAATGGGTTGTGTGTAATTGCAGACCATGTGATGATAAGGCCTGGTGTGTGGGGTTGGGGTAAGGAAATTGGAGAAGGGGGATTAAGCCCTAACATTATTGAACGTGATATTGAGTCCAAACGGCTGCAGGGTCCCCAAGTGGAAAATGAGGTACTGTTCTTCCAACTTGTGCTGAGCTTCGCTGGAGCACTGCAGCAAGCCTGAGACACAGGCATTGGTCAGGGGGACAGGGCGGGGTCTTAAAGTGGCAGGCAACTGGAAGTTCAGGGTCTTTCTTCTGTGGACAGAATGTAGGTGTCCTGTGAGGCGGTCACCCAGTCTACACTTTGTCTTCCCAATGTAGAGGAGGCCACATGGTGGGCAGCGAATGCAGTAGACGAGATTGAGTGAAGTGCAGATAAAGTGCGGCTTAACCTGGAAAGTGTGCTTGGGTCATTCATATCATTGTTTTGAATGAAATGGATGCACCTGGGGCTGTCTTTGAGTGAACTGAACATGGTCTTTCAGATTGCGTTCCTGACTCATCAATGTTCCATCCAACAAGATATTGAATAGAATTCGAAATATCATTAAATGACACTTGCTGTCATCTGTAGCCTTGTTCCTCTCACACAGGATGTCGTCACATCATCCTCGAAATAAAGCACGGTACGTTTACTGCCCCCTTGAACAGCAAGGGCTCTTCAAATGTCTTTCTAACATTGGTAAGGAATGTGTTGCTTATCGAAGCTGTACTGTGTAATTAGCCTGGAAGACATCATCATTTGGTTTGTTATAAACAGAATGAAATCAGGTACCCTTCAATCCTTTGATCCAACCCCCTCCCCTTCAATGCCACCAGTTCCTCAGGTTATGTGCAGCCTGTGATTGAAAACTGGAAGTTGACTAACCGCGCACAGGCCTGCGGCAATACCTCTCAGAAAGAGCCACAGGATGGTCTGTCCATCCAGTCTTCTCCTCAGCCTTTGCTCAACATGGAGACTGAAGCTCAACAACCATTTGTACGTATGCAACACTTGTAACCAATACAAAGTCCCAAAGCACTCCACTGAAACATAAATCAAAATATGGCAACGAGCCAATAAGGAGCTATTATGGCAGGTGACCTAAAGCTTGATTAAAGAAGTAGGTTTTAAGAAGTTTATTTTTATTTGTGGGACATGGGTATCACTGGCTAGACCAGTAGTTATTGTCTGTTCCGAGTTACTGTTGAGAAGGTGGTAGTGAGCTGCCTTCTTGAAGCGCTGCAGTGCATTTGGTGCAGAGACACCCACAGTGCTGTTAGGGAGGGAGCTCCCGGAGTTTAAGCCAGTGACAGTGAAGGAATGACAATATATTGCAATGATGATATATTTCCGAGTTAGGATTGAGTGTGGTTTGGAGGAGAACTCTCAGGTGGTGGTGTTCCCATGCATCTGCTGGATGGAAGTGGTCATGTGTTTGGAAGGTGCTATCTCATGAGATTGTGTAAATTTCAACAGTGTGTATTGTAGATGGTGCACACTGCTGCTGATTAGCGTGGGTGATAGATGGATGAATGTTTGAGGTTGTGGTACCAATCAGGCAGGTTGCTTTGCCCTGGATGATGCCTTGTTTCTTGAGTGTTGATGGAGCTGCACCCTTCCAGGGAGTATTCCATCACACTCCTGACTTGTGCCTTGGAGATGGTAGACAGGCTTTGGGGAATCAGAGGTGTGTTACCAGCTGCAGGATTCCTCACCTCTGACCTGCTTTTAGATTAGATTAGATTACTTACAGTGTGAAAATAGGCCCTTTGGCCCAACAAGTCCACACCGACCCTCCGAAGCGCAACCCACCCAGACCCATTCCCCTACATTTACCCCTTCACCTAACACTACGGACAATTTAGCATGGCCAATTCACCTAACCTGCACATTTTTGGACTGTGGGAGGAAACCGGAGCACCCGGAGGAAATCCACGCAGACACGGGGAGAATGTGCAAACTCCATGCGGACAGTCACCCGTGGCAGGAATTGAACCCAGGTCCTTGGTACTATGAGGTAACAGTGCTAACCACTGAGCCACCATGCCAAGTGAAAGAGCAATTTACAGCTTGAAGGTGAATAATCACATTGGACTCAAACCATTAACTCTGTTTCTCTCTCCACAAACAATGCCAGATCTTCTGAGTGTCTCCTGCATTATTTGTTTCAGATTGCCAGCATCCACAAAATTTTGCATTTAAGCTATTTACTAATACTTGTTTCAATTTAGTGTACCATACCCGCTGTTCACATTATGGCCCCTTCCACAGTGGGGAGACCAAATGTAGACCCTGTGATCACTTTGCAGAACACCACCTTTCCTGCCATTAGTTTCATCCTGAGTTTCCTGTCACTTATCATTTCCATTTTCCACCTTGACCTGCTACATTGAAGCTCAAAACCTAGCTTTTTTCAACTTTACCGTCACAGAGTCATCGAGCACAGAAACTGGCGCGTCGGTCCAACTCCTCCATGCCGACCAAGTTTCCCAAACTAAACTTGTCCCACTTGCTGCATTTGGCCTATATCTTTCTAAACCTTTCATATTCAGGTACTTGTCCAAATGACTTCGAAATGTTGTAACTGTACCTGCACCTACCACTTCCCCTGGCAGCTCATTCCACATACAATCCACCCTCTGTATGAAAACATTGTCCCTCAGGTCCCTTTTTAACTCTTTTTCCTCTTACTTAAAAATATACCCCCTAGTTTTGAGATCCCCCACCATAGGAAAACGACCTTTGCTGTTCACCTTATCTATACCCGTCACGATTTTATAAACCTCTATAAGGTCACCCCTCAACCTCCTACGCGCCAATGAAAAGGGTCCCAACCTACCCAGCTTACCCTTACAACTCAAGCCCTCCCATTCATGGCAACATTCTGGTAAATCTTTTCTGAACCCTCTCCAATATAATAAAACCTTCCTATAACAGGGTGACCAGAGTAGTACTTGTTAGCACCGTTGATGATGCCTCTATCACCACACAGATGACTGAGAGTAGACTGAAGATAGAATCAGCAATTTCTGCTTCCATTTAGATTCACTCTTGTTCATTTTTGTTCTTGTTTTTGCTTGTTTCTTTCTTTGTTCAATTATTTTGAATTTGGATAGTCGCCAATGCAGGAATTCACATTTCCTCTGGACACATGTTTCATTTTCTTCACTTGCTCCTGCCAATCTGCCACCTACAAGATGCACTGCAGAAAATCAGCAAGGCTCCCTACACAGCACTTTTCAAACCCACAACCACTACCATCTAGAAGGACAAGGGCAGCAGATATACAGGAAGATCACCACCTGCAAGTTCCCTTCCAACACGCACACCAACCTGACTTGGAAATATATCACTGGTTGTTCTGTGTCGCTGGGTCAACATCCTGGGATTCCCTGCCTCAGGGCATTGTGGGTCAGCCCATTGCAGGTGAACTGCAGCGGTTCAAGAAAGCAGCTTACCCCCCACCTTCTCAAGGGGCAACTCAGGTTAGGCAATAAATGCTGGCCCGGCCAGCGATGCCCACATTCGCGAATGAACAAAAAGAAAGCAAAGAGGTGCATGACACTTTTGACACAAAGAGAGAAAAAGAGAGTGAGCAAGATAGAATGAGTGTAATAGAGAAAGACATTATTGACAAGCTAGGAGAGTAAGCCACCACAAGAGAGAATGCCAGGAAAAGAGAGACAGTGTGAAACTATGGAAGAGAGAGAGACTAACGGACGGAAGTCTAAGAGAGGTAGACAGCATAAGACAAGGAAAATTAATGATAGCCTCTCCTATAATTAACTTTCAATGTTAGTCAAGTTCAGTCAAGCCATAATGTTAACTATTACAATAATCACTTCATTACTTGACAATGCCAATACAGTGATCAAGGGAAGGTGACAGTTGATAATGTCAATGAAATGTAGTTGGTTGGTCTTTTACCAACTGTGGAAGATAGTGAGGGATCGATTTGGGAGTAGAATGGGAAATGGGAAAGACATGGAAGAGGAAAGGCATCAATCTGCAGTGCATCAAGGATGGAGTACCATCAGCCTGGTACACTGGGAATCTGACAAAAAAATAGGGATTTTTTAAAAAATGCACAAAAGAAATGAAAATGAATTAAGGGGAAACACACAAGGAGCAGGAATGGGGTGAAAATGAACAGCTGTGTCTTTCCAGCTGTACCAACCTTTACATTTTTCACAGATTGGTTTCAGGTGACACTATGCAAGTCAATTACAATATAAAAACCCCATAGATTCCGTTCGCAACATTGATTAATCCATCATCTCCAAATGTCCCCAAGCAAACTTGAACAGCTGTTCCAGCTCCACACACTGGCAGGGTTCAAGCTGCTCTGGACCCGAAGGAGAAGCCACCATCTTCAGTAAAGCATGGGGCTGGAATCCAGTTTCCAGAAGAAAATGCAATTGCTTCTCAGAAATCTGATACAAATTAAATGTTTTTAACTTCCTTTATCTTTCCAATTCTTAGTGTGGGATGTGGGCTTTGCTGGCAAGCCCAGTATTTGTTACCCATTACTAACTGAAGGTGTCAGTCAGTCACCCAGTTGAACTGTTGCTATTCAGCTGGCATTTGGAGCAACTTGGTACATCTTGCTAAACCCTTTCACAGAGCACTTAAAGGTCAACCACGTTACCATGGTTCGAGTGTTACATGTAAGAAAACTGGTTTTTGAACAGAGTTCAAGTCCATAATTTTACGGAGAACTTTAGTTTTCCATAGAATCATTGAAATGAGGAGCAGGAGTAGGCTACTGGGTCTATCCAATCTGCTCCACTGTTCAGTATGAGTATGGCTGATCCTCTACCTCAACAGCATACTTTCTCTTGGTCATCCTTTGAACGTGTAAAAACGCATCAGTCTGTTTCTTGAATATACTCAGCAACCCAGCCTCCACAGCCTTCTGTGATCATGAAAAAATAATTATTCGCTTTCTAATTGGATTGGGTAAGCTTGAAAAATGTCCATTGGCAAGAGTGTGGAGCACAGGATGGTGCAAACCTTACAGTCAAACATCATGGGTTACATGCCACCACAGTGCGCTACTCTAGTCTTCAAGGAAAGTCTTGAGGATATTCTACAAGACCGAGGGATGCAAAGGAACGGCCATTAGTGGTGAAAGTGTGAACACCGAGCCAGAGTTAGATGAATGATGCATTCAATGGTGGGAGTCAGTAGGATATTAGAGACGTGATAAGGTTTTGAAGGTGTTTCAAGTGGCAGGAATTTTAGATTGCAGATTTCACGGGAGCAAAATAACCCTGACAGACTAACCCTAACCCGATATTGAGATCGAATGCAGGCAGCAGACTGTTAGGTGGGTTGAGGTTAATGGGAGATGGAGAATGGGAGATCACCCAGAAGAGCTTCAAAATAGCCAAACCTGAAAGTGACAGATGAGGGTTTCCTATGAGCATCTGCTTAAAACACAAGTTCTGATTTGTTTCCATACTTAGTCGTGACAATAGTGAAGATAGAACAGAGAACAGTACAGCACAGTACAGTACCCTTCGGATTTCAATGTTTTATCCTACTCTAAGATCAAACTAACCGATATAACCCTTCATTTTACTATCATCCATGCGCCTATTCAAGAGTCACTTAAATGTCCCTAATATCTCTGACTCTATCACCACCGCTGTCAGTGCAATCCGTGCACCCACCACTCTCTGTTTAAGAACCTACCTCTGACATCTCCCCTAAGCCTTCCTCCAATCACCTTATAACTATGGCCCCTCATGATAGCCATTTCTGCTCTGGGAAATAGTCTCTGGCTATCCACCCTATTTATGCCTCTCATCATCTTGTACCCTCTATCAAGTCACCTCTCATCCTTCTTCACTCCAATGAGAAAAGCCCTAGCTCCCTCAACCTTTCTTCATAAGACCTGCCATTCCAGACAGCATCCTGGTAAATCTCCTCTGCACTCTCTCTAAAGCTTCCATATCCTTCCCATAATGAAGTGACCAGAGCTGAACACAATATTCCAGGTGTGGTCTAACCAGTGTTTTATAGAGCTGCAGCATAACCTTGTGGCTCTTAAACTCAATCCCTTGCTAATGATAGCCAACACACCATATGCCTTCTTAACAACTCTATCAACTTGGCTGGCAACTTTGAGGGATCTATGGATGTGGACCCCAAGATCCTCCACACTGCCAAGAATCCTGCCTTTAACCCTGTATTCTGCATTCAAATTCCACCTTCCAAGATGAATCATTTCACACTTTTCCAGATTGAACTCCATCTGCCACTTTTCAGCCCAGCTCTGCATTCTGTCAAAGTGGTACAAATTTCACATTTGGGATATTGTGAGCAGTTTTGGGCCCCGTATCTAAGGAGGAATGTGTTAATGTTGGAAGGGATCCAGGGGAGGTTTACAACAATGATCCTGGCATATGAGGAGTGGTTGAGGACTCTGGGTCTGTACCCAATTCAGTTTAAAAGGATGAGGGAGAATCTCATTGAAACTTATAGAACACTGAGAGGCCTGAATAGAGTGGACATGGAGACATTTCTGTTAAGAGGAGAGACTAGGATCCAAGGAAAAGGCCTGAGAGTGAAGGGACAACCCTTTAGAACTGAAATGGGGAGGATTTCTTCAACCAGATGCTGGTGAATCTGTGGAACTCAGAAAACTGTGGAGATTAAGTCACAAAGTACATTTAAGACAAAGATAGATAAGTTGTTGATGAGTTAGGAGATCTAGGGTTATGGGAGGGAAGGCAGGAGATTGGTTGAGAAATATATCAGCTATGATAGAAGGCAGAGTAGATTCTATGGGCTGAATGACCTAATTCTGCTCCCATATCTTACAGTTGTATCCAGGTACAAATATCTTCTGTCATCATTTCCAGACCTTAGAGAGGTCTCCAAACAGCCCTTGTTCTTTAATTCCTGACCAGCAGTACTGATCTGGTAGTGCCTCAGTGATACCCCCTCTGAAAAGCTTGTGACCTCTCCCATCCAGAAGAACATGGACAGTGAGTACATAGGACCACCAGCACGCCCATGTTTTACACTATCTGGGATCTGGATATACATTTTTCTCCCTCAGTGCATTCTCAGCAGAATGGCAAATATATCTCCAGCAGTTCAAGAAGTTGACTCAGTGTTCCCACCACCACCACATCAAGGATGTGCCGAGACAGATGGTAAATGCTGACCTTGTCACCAATGCATACAATCCTGGAATGAACGAGGAAAATAACAATTTCAGAGGCAAAATGACAAACTACTCAGCAAGTACTTGCTGGTTTGTTTGTAAACATAAGGAACAGTGACACAAACCATGCCACGAGCTATCACTGCATTATTTAAAATTCACACTCCTCTGACTAAATTAACACACCACTCTCTCCACTCACCAATTAAAGAAAATTTAGGAGCATTTTAATGAATTATAAAATGTAATTTACATTGAATCCAGACTTCGAAACATTAAGATTTCCAACATTTTAATCATATCTGTGTTTGCTTTTTATGTATAATTATTGCATTTCTGTCTAGTCCCCTGCTTCTAAGAGAATGGTTAACATACATGTTTAAAATGAATTAAACCTTCTCTTGAAGAAGCAGCCAAAGCGATTAAAAGCAATAGAATCTCTAGGGTGGAAACAGGCCACTCAGCCCAATGAGTTCACACTGTTCCTCCTAAAGAGCGTGCCACCCAGATCCTGCAACCTTGCACCTCCATGGTCAGCGCACCCAACCTACACATCCCTGAACACTATGGGGCAATTTAGCATGGCCAGTCCACCCAACCTGCAAATCTTTGGACTGCGGGGCAAAACCGAAGCACGCGGAGGAAACCCACACAGAATTTTATACTCAGTAATCCCTAGCAATAGTTGTGCAATAAACTAAGCATTAACCTGTTTAAGAATAATGCTTGCTGTAGGTTTCTACTTTGTACACATTGATCATCTGGAACAAACTTCACTCAAAATTGTACTATTTTATTAAAATGAAGTTATGGTTTTGCATTTTTACTGACATTTATTTGGATATTCCCAACATACAATCATTTATGATCCAGTGCAAGAAGCAACATTTCAAGATGTTTTAATGTTAAAGAAGATTCCTTGAAATATTTGAGATTTATATTTTACACAGTTTTGTTAATCTAGCTGAAAATGAGTTTATCACTATTATCAAAAACTTCATGACTAAATAAGCATATTTAATAAGAATATCTGGTTCATCACCCAAAAGTAACTGTATTTCCAATAATTAATGGATTTTAAAGAAATAGAAATTATACAGAACGACTTATTAACTTTGTTGGTTTACAAGAAAAATGCTTGAAACTAACAGGTTCAATAGAAGGGCCACACTTGAGCATTGCCATGACTGAAATTTTAATCATTTATGTGCACAGACTATTGAAGGTGGCAGGACAGGTGGAGAGAGCAGTCATAGAGTCATATAACACAGAAACAGTCCCTTCGGTCCAACCAGTCCACTATGTTCCCAAACTAAACTAGTTCCATTTGCCCACACTTGGGCCCATATCCTTCCAAACCTTTCCTGTTCATGAACTTATCCAAATGTCTTTTAAATGTTGTAACTGTACCCGCATCCATCACTTTCTCTGGCATCTCATTCCACACACAAACCACTCCCAGAGTTCAAAAAAATGTTGCCCCTCATATCCTTTTCAAAACTTTTATCCTCTCACTTAAAAAATATTCCACCTAAGTATGGAAGTTAGCTCACTGAGCTGGAAGGTTTATTTTCAGACGTTTCGTCACCATAACTAGGTAATATCATCAGTGACAGTCTCCGGTGAAGTGCTGGTGGTATGCCCCACCTCTCTATTTATAGGTCTTGGTTTCTTAAGATAGGTGATGTCAGTTCTGGTTCTTTTTTCCAAGCTCAGCGAGCTAACTTACCTACGTATCATCAACCTGTGCTACAAATCTTCTCAAAAATTGCTAATATTCCCCCTAAATTTGAACTCTCCCACCCTAGGGAAAAGACCCTTGTCATTCACCTTATCTACACACCTCATGATTTTATAAACCGTAATAAGGTCACCCCTCAACCTCCTACGTTCCAGTGAGAAAAGTCCTCATCTATTTTTAGATCTCAAACCCTCTCACCCTGGCAATATACCGGTAAATCTTTTCTGAATCCCCTCCAGTTTAATAATATCCTTTCTATAACTGGGCGACCAGAACTCCAGAAGAGGCCTCACCAACATCCTGTACAACCTCAACATGATGTCCCAACTCATAATCAGAGGTATGATGGCTTTATTAATAGGGAGCTGTGGGAAAAGATCATTTAACCCACGATAGGCCCACAAAAGCAAATTGGCCAAACTGTACCAAAAACACCCAGGATTCCCAAACAGACTCACAAGCCAAATCAGACAGCCCACGCAGACACAAGAATACATTTTAAGCTCACTGACAATGACAAAGCACCACAGATACCTCAAAGCCCCAAGGGCAGTTTCACAACCTAGTAACACCAAAGCCACACAAAGAGCAGGTCAGACAGAGAGGCACCAGCAAGGACATGCTCCAGGAACAGGGCAATGGAAGCACCTCACCACTTCAGATGAGATATTAACACCTACTGGTGAAGAGGAATGGAACCATGATACTGTCAGGATGTTGCATTGTGTGAAGGAACAGGGCATTCATCCAATAGCTGTTTTCCACTTTGCATCCTTGTAACTCGATTACTCCATTACCAGATACATTGTAGTTTCCCATTTCTTAATCAGCCTCATTGTGCGCATTACTATAAAACTGGTCTCATCCTCAGCTCTGGGAAGAGAAATCTGATCTACCTGTACAGTCAGTTCTGTGTCAGTCCAGTCAGTTTCTCTTCCAGTGATATCGCTTGCAATAAACTATTTGTCAATTTCACTTCGAGCTGTGTTTTGTGATCTCTAGGCAAAAGTGAGGACTGCAGATGCAGGAAATCAGAATCTCAATTAGAGTGATGCTGGAAAAGCACAGCAGGTCAGGCAGCATCTAAGGAGCAGGAAAATCGATGTTTCAGGCAAAAGTCCTTCATCAGGAATGAAGGCAGGGAGATCTCTAGCATATTGGGCAATTTTTTTCATCAGAGGCACAATGTGCAAAAGCAAAGAGGAGATATTGGACTTGGATAAGACACTTGTTAGACCTCAGCTAGAACATTGTATACAACTGTGGACATCACATCATAAGAAGGATGCGAATGTTTTGGAGACAGTGCAGAAGTGATTTACAAGAATGGGTCTTGGGATAAGTTTCAGTAATGAAGATAGATTTAAGAAGTTGGGACTGTTATTTTTGGAGAAAAGAAAGCTGAGAGGAGATTTGATGGAGGTTTTCAAAATCATGAGCAGACTGGATAGAGTAGATTGGGAGAAGCTGTTCCCACTCATAAACATAACAAAACTAAGAGGTCATTGATTTAGAGTGATGCACAAATGGAGCAAGGGTGATGTGAGGCAAACCTTTTTACTCAGCAAATCGTTAAGGTGTGGAATGTACTGCCTGGATAATGTGGTGGAGGCAGGTTCGATTGAGGTAAAAACAATGACTGCAGATGCTGGAAACCAGATCCTGGATTAGTGGTGCTGGAAGAGCACAGCAGTTCAGGCAGCATCCGAGGAGCAATAAAATTGACGTTTCGGGCAAAAGCCCTTCATCAGGAATACAAGCAGAGAGCCTGAAGGGTGGAGAGATAAGTGAGAGGAGGGTGGGGTGAGGAGAAAGTAGCATAGAGTACAATAGGCGAGTGGGGGAGGGGATGAAGGTGATAGGTCAGGGGCGGGGGGGAGGGTGGAGTGGATAGGTGGAAAAGAAGATAGACATGTCAGGACAGGTCATGGGGTCAGTGCTGAACTGGAAGTTTGGAACTGGGGTGAGGTGGGGGAAGGGGAAATGAGGAAACTGTTGAAGTCCACATTGATGCCCTGGGGTTGAAATGTTCTGAGGCGGAAGATGAGGCGTTCTTCCTCCAGGCGCCTGGTGGTGAGGGAGCGGCGGTGAAGGAGGCCCAGGACCTCCATGTCCTCGGCAGAGTGGGAGGGGGAGTTGAAATGTTGGGCCACAGGGCGGTGTGGTTGATTGGTGCGGGTGTCCCAGAGATGTACTCTCAAGCGCTCTGCAAGGAGACATCCAGTCTCCCCAATGTAGAGGAGACCGCATCGGGAGCAACGGATACAATAAATTATATTGGTGGACGTGCAGGTAAAACTTTGATGGATGTGGAAGGCTCGGCAGAAGGTGTGGGCGCAGGTTTTGCAATTCCTGCGGTGGCAGGGGAAAGTGCCAGGATGGGAGGGTGGGTTGAAGGGGGGCGTGGACCTGACCAGGTAGTCACAGAGGGAACGGTCTTTGCAGATATTCATACGGGTGCCCATGGCTACCCCTTTGGTCTGGAGGAAGTGGGAGGATTCGAAGGAGAAATTGTTAAGGGTGAGGACCAGCAAGAGGGGATTGGATGATTATTTTGTTCAAAATGGTGAGCAGAGATACGGGGAACAGGCAAACTAAACCATATCACTTTGTTCAGTAATCCCTAGCAATTGTTGTGTAATAAACTAGCCATTATCCTGTTCAAGAATAACGCTTTGCTTGTAGGTTGTTATGATGTTAGGTTATTTGAAAAACTAAAAAGTGGCCTAATAGGGCTCACTAAATTCAGATCTTTGATGGGGCTGTGACAGTGCAAGTAGCAGAAACACACAATGCTAATTTTATTTCATCATAGTAACAAAGGAAACATAAATTTATGACTGTCTCCTCTTTTGAAATCAGCTAGCCTTAGTATAAAGCAACTGATAATGAAAGGTATGCTTTGGAGGTGCCGGTGTTGGACTGGGGTGTACAAAGTTAAAAATCACACAACACCAGGTTATAGTCCAACAAGTTTATTTGGAAACACTAGCTTTCAGAGCACTGCTCCTTCATTAGGTGGTTGCAACCACTTGATGAAGGAATGGTGCTCCAAAAGCATGTGCTTCCAAATAAACCTATTGGACGATAACCTGGTGTTGTGTGATTTTTAACTTTGATAATGAAAGGATTTGTGAAAGTGCAAATATATGTGTTCATTTGCTTACAAATTTAGCATTGATGTGGAACAGGGTCAAACAATTTGTTTCCACATCGTGACTTACATCTATTCTAAATCAACTGTCATTCTAAAACCATCGGAGGTGGACACAGTTCAGTTTCTCCATAAAAAGCATAGTGACACATACGTCTAAATGAGTTTATTTCATGTTTCTAGCTTTAGATTAACATCAAACATTCGCAAAGGAGAAGAAATGTGTTATTTGCTGTAAACTGAAGAGATATAGTGAAATCTAAAATTACTCAAAACATTTTTTATTACTTCTCATTTATCTGTTTATGGTTCAATAAGGCTGATGTAATGAAATAAAATGAAGAACTACAGACGCTAGAAATTGGGAACAACCACAGAAATTGTGAGATAAACTCAACAGGTCTCACAGAGTTACCGTTTTGAGTCTAGTGACCCTTCATCAGAATAGAAGTTCTCACAAAAAGTTGAAACGTTAACCACATTTTTCTCTCTCTGCAGATGCTGCCAGACCTGCTGGGTTTCTCCAGCAATTTCTGCTTTGAAGTCCGAAATAATGTAAGGTCTAACACAGTGCTTCCCACACTTTCTTCAACAGTGAGCCTATTTTGAGCGAGGTCAACATTAAGTTTAGAATGTGAGAGGTCCATTCAGAAGTCTAATAATAGTGATGACATGTGTTTAAGTATTCATAGCTTCTGCCAGACTGAAGAGGTAGGAAGAGCTTATAACCAGGGTAGGAGGGGGTTCTTTGATGATGTTGACTGCCTTCCCAAAGACAGTCCATTTGATTTTAGCTTTTTTGTCACATGACTGTGGGTTTGAGACTGACTGGTCAAGGAGCAAGCAAACTCAATGTGGCATCAAAACCTACAGCTGAATTTTATGCTCCTGTTTCTCTAATTTAATAGATATTTAATAGATATTGAGGATTCACCAATAAGTCCAGTGTAGGCTATTGGAGCTGAGGAAAATATACAATGTAACACTGAAAAACATCAGGAGAATGCAACAATTATTATAGACAGAATTTGCTTTGGGTCTCTCACGAAGAAATGTTGCTCAGATACAGGAGATAACTGGTTCAATTTGCTATAGTCACTTCTCTCATTATCAGACCGCAGTCCACTGGGAATGATTGCATTTCTTCAATGTGATCAGTGTGACTCATTAGTACATGCTACAGAGTCCCAATCCAGTCAGAACAAAATAATATTTGTTGGGCCAAAAGGCCTGTTTCCACACTGTAGGGATTCTATGATTCTATGAAAATTATACGTTGAGCATCTCAATGAAAAATATAGCAGTGAGTTTACACTGCTATATGCGTAAGAAATCTGGAAATAATTGGTATTTTAGCTGCCATCAATATTTTTAGTTAATTGCATATTGTTTAACATCATTAGCTGCCATCTTTTAGCAACTTCTGGCAATGTTGCATCTTCAATGACAGCCATAAAGATTATAAATAGTATATTGAATACAATCCGCTAAATAGAGAAACATTTGTTCATGGGATTTTCAGCTGTTTAATTATGATATGTTATTCCACAGCATTTCCCCACCCTATAATCTCTGTAACGTCCTCCATCCTTACAACCCTCCAACCCTCCAAAGACTCCACATTAGTCCAACTCTGGGGCCTCTTGAAGAGCCTCTGTATCCTCCCCCGTCTACCCCATCACTGACGGACTTTATTACGAGCAGCCCACATCTTACATTCCAGAATTCTCATCCTAAAAGCTTTCCACTTCTCCATTCAAGGTGTTCCTTAATTCCATACCTTTGAACCTAAGATGGTGCCATAAGTGACGACTTGTAAACTTTTTACTGTGCTCATGTGAGTACATGTGACAATAAACCTCATCCTACCAAAGCCTACCTCCTTGACCAAGATTTTGGTCACCCATCCTAATCTCTCCTTTGTCCCAGTGTCACATTTTCTTTCACACTTTCTCTGTGAAGGGCTTACAGTGTCAACATATAAATGCAGTAAGTGTTGAGTTGGCAAGACCAGTGTCCCTTCCATAAGGCCGTAATATGTAAGAGCAGGAGTAGGACCTTCAGTCCACTGAGCCTGCTCCGCCATGCAATGAAGTCGTGGCTGTTTTGATCATCTCCAACTTCACTCTCCTGCCTTTTCCCTATAACCCTTGATTCCCTTCCTGATTAAAACTTGCCTCTGTCTCAGCCTTGAATATACTTAACGACCCAGCCTCAGCAGCTCTCTGCAGTGAAAGTTTCACAGATTCACGACCCTCTGAGAAAAGAAAACTTCCTCATCTCTGTCTTCAATGTGCAACCCATTAATCTGAGATTATGCACTCTGGTCCTAGACTCCCCACAGGGGAACCAATCTTTCCACATCTACCTTGTCAAGTCCACTAAGAATCTTGCATGTCTCAATAAAGTTACGTCTCGTTCTTCTTAATCCCAGTCAGCATGGGACCAATCTACTCAATCTTTCCTCATATGAAAATCCCTCCCTTTCTGGTGAACTATCTCTCAACTGCCTTCACTGCCATTATATCTTTCCTTTGAAAAGAGGCCCAAGCTGTTGACAGTATTAGTATCAGCATCCATTTCAAAACATAGAATATCACAGAACAAACAGAGGGATGCAGCCTATTGAGTACGTGCTGGCTGTTAAAAAGAACAATCAAGTTAGTTCCACTCTCTCTACGTCTGTCCCAATATCTCCTTCAAGTTTTTTGTCAAATTCGCTTTTGAAAGCTCCCCACAACTCTTTCTCTGGTGCATCGAATGACATCATCGGTGCTGGTCTCCTCTCTCTCGTTCGGAATTGGAAAAGTTTATCTAGTCAGCTTCAAATTTCCACCCCGCTCTCACCTTCACCTGGTCCATCTTCTACTCCTCCCTTCCCTTCCTTGGCACCCATTTCTGGGAATAGGCTGGTCACCAATCTCTACTACAAATCCCCTGACTCCCGCAGTTACCTTGAGTATCCATTCTCATAATGCCCCCTGTAAGGACTCTGTTTGCTTCTGCTAGTTTCTCTGTCTCTGACTCTGTCACATCTATTCCAATGATGCAAGTTTATATAAGGAGGGCCTCCATAACGTTCACCTTCTTCCTCAACTGAGGATTCCCCACCGCCGTTGTTAAATGGGCTTCTCTGCCATGTCCTACCCATCTTCCATACTTTGGCCCTCACCCCTTCTCTTCCCTCCCACAT
The DNA here is from genome assembly GCF_004010195.1 of Chiloscyllium plagiosum. Lineage (NCBI taxonomy): Eukaryota > Metazoa > Chordata > Chondrichthyes > Orectolobiformes > Hemiscylliidae > Chiloscyllium > Chiloscyllium plagiosum. The sequence goes on from NC_057749.1 coordinate 23,012,867, forward strand.
ACACTGATAGGGTCTCTCGTGTCCTCACTTACCACCTCACCAGCACCCACATCCAAAGGATCATTAGCTGCTATTTCCACCACCTCCAGCTGGATGCCACCACCAGGCACTTATTCCCCTGTCTTCCCTTGTCAGCCTTCCACAGGGACTGTTCACTCCAGGACACCCTGTTCCACTCCTCCTTTCCTGATGAAGGGCTCCTGCCCGAAACGTCGATTCTCCTGCTCCTCGGATACTGCATGACCTGCTGTGCTTTTCCAGCACTCTCCACTCCTCCTTCACCCCCAACATGTCCCTGTGACCCCTCCCACCTTCCCATTACTGTTTTTGTTTCAGTTTTCCAGCATCCGCAGTTCTGTGTGTGTGTTTTTTTTATATGCTATCATAGCTATTAGTGAAAACATGGTTACATCCTTCTGGTTACAAGGCTTTCAGAAGAGATGGCGAAGGGTATAATAATGGAGGAGGGATTACACCAATAAAAGTCAGATGATATTGTAGAAAGTGGATCAAATGAGGTCACATGGTTAAAACTAATGAATTAAAAAGCAGAACAATCACACAGTTAGGCATGAGGCCGAATGGTTAGAGAGAGCAGACAGTCTTCTCCGCTTTATAAATAGGGGCATAGAGTACAAGAGCAGGGGGTGATGTTGAACGTCTACAAGACCCTTGTTTAACCTCAGCTGGAGTATTGTGTACAGTTCTAAGCACCACATTATAGGAAGGACATGAAAGCATTGGAAACAATGCAGAAGGGCTTTACAAGAATGGTTCCACAGGTGAGGAACTTCAGTGATGAGGCTAGATTGAAGACGTTGGGACTGTTCTCCTTGGAGCGAAGAAGGCTAAGGGGGAGATCTGAGAGAGGTTTTCAAAATCATGAGTGGGCAGGATAGAGTTGACAGGGAGAAGCTGTTACCACTCATAAAAAGAAACAAGAACAAAAGGGGCATAGATTTATAGCAAAGTGCAGAGGCACCAAGGGTAATGTGAGGAAAAAAAAATGTTTACACAAGGAATAGTTAAGTTATGGAAATGGAAATGTGTGAAGGTTGGTTCATTTGAAGCATTCAATAGCGCAGTGGATGGTTATTCAGATAAAGATGGTGTGCAGAGGATTTGGGGAAAAGACAGGAAATTGGCACTAAGTTATATAAGAGGCAGGCACAATGCAACAAATGGCTTTTTCTGTGCTGTAACAATTTATTTCATTGGAGGCAGTTCAGAGAAGGTTTACCAGGCTGATCCCTGGTATTGAGGGATTGTCTTATGAGTAGGTTGGAACACTACTCACTGGAGTTTAGATAAATGAGAGGTAATTTCATTGAAACATACAGGGTTCTTAAGGGGTTTGACAAGGTGCTTCCCCTCATGGGCGAGTCTAGGACCAGAGGGCATAGTCTCAGAATAAAGGGGCACCAATTTAAGGCTGAGAAAAGGAGGAGGGTTGTGAATCTTTGGATCTCCTTGCCACAGAAAGCTGTGGGGGCAGAGTCCTTGTGGAAATTCAAAGCTGAGATAGATTCTCGATCAATTGGGGAATCACGGATTATTGGGAAAGTGGTGGTGAGGGAAGTCGGATCATTCCTGATCCCAAAATAAAATGGCAGAACAGGCTCAAGGGGCTGAATGGCCTACTGTTGTTACTCTTTCTTATGGTCTTATTTACCTCGTAAAATCATCCTTTTTGTTTTGTTCTTTAATCTCGCCTGTCTTTCACACAGTTGTTCACCCCCCTCCTTTTGTTCTTCTGCAACCCTTCCATCGCTATCCCAATACTTTGTTAAAATCTACCGCATCTCCCAATATTTTCCACTTCTAACTAAAGACCATTAATCTGGATTGTTAATTGCTCTCTGTCACCAGATCTTGCCTGAACTGCTGAGTATTTCCAGAATTTTTGATTTATTTCTACCATTTGTTTAACTTCCTTTTTGTATTAAAAGTACAATCTTATGTCTTGCAAAACAGGGCTTTTGGGTGAGCAAGACATTCTTTGTAAAAGGTATTACCTGTTATTTAAGTGAACAGGATCTCTCTTAGATACATGTTTTATTGGGTCAGAATGTAGAAAGGAGATAGATGGCTTGGTGTTGTGGTGCGATGAGAACAACCTCTCTCTCAATGTCGGCAAAACTAAAGAACTAATCATTGACTTTGGAAAGAAATTAGGAGAACACGCCCCCCCCCCACCCCTCCATCTACATCAACAGAACTGAAGTGGAGAAGGTGGAGAGCATCAAGTTCCTTGGAATGACAATAACTGACAACCTGACCTGGACTTGACAATCCAGATGCAATGGTCAAGAAGGCACAACAATGCCTCTTCTTTCTCGGGAAATTTGGCATGTCCATAAGGACCCTCATCAAGTTTTACAGCTGCACCATTGAAAGCATACTGTCCATGGTACGGCAACTGCTCTTCCTAGGACTGTAAGAGACTAGAGAAGGTGGTGTGCACAGACCAGGCCATCACTGAAGCCAACCTCCCATCCATGGACTCCACCTACATGACTCACTGCCACGGAAAAGGCTGCCAATATCATCAAAGAGCCATCATACCCCGATAATGCTCTCCTACAACCTCTTCCCATCAGGCAGAAAATACAAAAGCTTGAACACATGCACCAACAGGTTCAAGAGCAGCTTCTTCCCTGCCATTACCAGACTGACTAATGGACTCCCTAACTTCAAATAATGCTGACCTTGTTAATGTTAAAAATCACACAATACCAGGTTATTGTCCAACAGGTTTATTTTTAAAAACACAAACATTTGGAGCCTTTCTGCTTCTTCAGGTGGAGCAAGGCTCCGAAGCTTGTGATTTCAACTAAACCTTTCGGATGATAACCTGGTGTCGTGTGATCTTTGACCTTGTCCAACCCAGCCCAACACTGGCTCCTCGCACCTTGCACATGTTGTTCTTGCCTGGCGTACACCCTGCGCAGTGTAACCTGCATGCCTCTGTCCAAGTTTCTTTTTCACCTTATCATCTGTATGTCCTTGCTTACGATGATCTGCCTGCACGGCTCGTAAACAAAGCTTTTCACTGTACTTCAGTGTGCGGGACAATAAATCAAATCAAGTGCCATTAGAGTTTGGTCTGCAGCTCAGGTACACCACGTGGGTGAAATGGTGATGAAAGCATGACGTGCATAACAATCATCCAGAGCAGGAAATCAAAATATCTGATTAGATTGCCTACAGTGTGGAAGTAGGCCTTTTGGCCCAACAAGACCACACCGACCCACCGAAGAGTAACCCACCCAGACCCATTTCCCTCGGGCTAATGTGCCTAACACTATGGGCAATTTAGCATGGCCACTTCACCTGACCTGCACATCTTCTAGTCTGTGGGAGGAAACCGGAGCAAAACCACACAGACACGAGGAGAATGTGCAAACTCCATACAGACAGTCGCCTGAGGCTGGAATTGAAGCCGGGTCCCTGGGGCTGTGATGCAGCAATGCTAACCATTGCACCACCGCGCAGCCCTATCTAGCTGGTCTTATGCCAGCTGTGCCACTTTCGAATTGACCGTTCAATCTGATGTCCTCTCTAAACTTCAGCATTGAACTCCACTAATCCGACTTAAAGTGATCATTTAACTGCCCACAGGTGAGTCCCCCTTCATCATGTTTTAAGTTTTGTCTGGCTGATGCAAAGATTCTGTAAGTATTTGGTGCTTTGTAGGTTTTAATTTTGTGACTGTTTACAGGGAATGATTTTGCAAGAGATGCAAGTGACCTCATGGTACAGATCAGTCCCTCTTTAGAATGTAGCATGACCACATTGGTGAGGCCTCTTCTGGGGTAGTGTGCAGTTCTGGTCGCCCGTTAGAAGAAGGACACTATTAAGCTGGAGAGAATTCAGAAGAGATTTACCATGATGTGGGCGGGAATGGAGGGTTTGAGTTATAAGGGGAGGCCGGATAGGCTGGGACTGTTTTCAGTGGTGTGTAGGAGTTTGAAGGATGACCTTATAGAGGTTTATAAAATCATGAGGGGCATGGATAAGTTGAAGGGGGGATATCAAGACTAGAGGGCATATTTTTAAGGTTTTTAAAGTTCCTGACAGAAATTTATCTGTACTACCATCTACTGTATCTGTTGCACCCGATGTAGTCTCCTCTACACTGGGGAGACAGGACGTCAACTTGCAGATCGTTTCAGAGACTATCTCTGGGACACTCGCACTAACCCCACTGGGACACTGACACAACCCCACCGCCCCGTGGCTGAACATTTCAACTCCCCCTCCCACTCCACCAAGGACATGCAAGTCCTGGGCCTTGAACTGTCCTACCTGTCCATCTTCCTTCCCACCTATGTGCTCCACCCTTCTCTCCGACCTATCACCTTCCCACTTACCTTCATCTACCTATTGCCTTCCCCACAGTCCCATCCCCCTCCCATTTATCTCTCAGCCCCTTGGGCCACAAGCCTCATTCCTGATGAAGGGCTTATGCCCGAAACGTCGACTTTCCTGCTCCTCAGATGCTGCCTGGCCTGCTGTGCTTTTCCAGCACCACACTCTCCAACTCTGACTCTCCAGCATCTGCAGTCCTCATTTTCTCCATATTTTTAAGGTGAGAGTAGAGAGATTTCAAAAACGACATGAGGGACATTTTTTTTTACACCGAGTGTGGCTCATATGTGGAATAAACTACCAGAGGATGTGATGGATGCGGGTACAATTACAATGTTTAAAAGCCATTTGGATAAGTACATGAATAGGAAATGTTTAGCGGGATCTGGGCCATGCGCAGGCAGGTGGGACTAGTTTAGTTGGGGATTATGTTCAGCATGGACTGGTTGGACCCAAGGGTCTGTTTCCATGCTGTTTGACTCTATGACTCTATACATTAGGACAAAAAGCTGCTGGAAAAGTGGGGAAGCAGAAGATGAAGGTTCTCACTAAGAGACCATTTTCAGCCAGTGTTTTTAAGGGATAATTTTCCTATCTAAATAATGTACACAAAATATCTACTCTAATAAGAACATCTTTACTGAAATCTCCCATCTGCTGTGTGGCAGCAGAGGATAGATCGCATTGCCAGTGACTACGAAGAGGATTATAGCGTCTGTTGTTTCTTTCCAGGCTGAAATTAGAGATTTCTGCAACAATAAGACCATAGACTACTGGAAAAAGGAAGAGGAGTAGACCATTTGGCCCCTCAAGTCTGCATTACTATTCAGTAGAATCATAGCTGATCCGGCAATCCTTTCAGCTACTTTACCCTCTTCTCCCTGAAACGCTTGACTCCCCAACTGATCAAGAATCGATCTCAGCCTTAAATATGTGCAAGGACTCTGCCCCCACAGGCCTTTTTGGCAACAAGCTCCAAAGATTCTCAACCCTCTGAGAGAAGAAATTCCTCCTCATCTCAGTCAGAAATTGGTGTCCCTTTATTCTGAGACTGTGCCCTCTGGTCCTGGACCCTCGTATGAGGGGAACCATCCTCTCAGCGTTGACCCTGTCAAGACCCTTAAAAATCAGACATGTTTCAATGAAATCATCTCTCATTCTATTAAAGCCCACATTAGCTGGGACACCTTCAATTGTAGAGAGAATTCTAAATGGAATACATTTTACCGCAGTCAGTGCCAATTGTAGAAAAATCAAACCAAATGTGTATCACAATTGCATACTGACTTCAAGACACTTATCTTTCACAATCTTAAGAATTCTTCTCTCTTTCTCTCTCTCTAACAGGAGAGTGGGACTATGATGACTTTACATGGCTGAACAAGAGTCAATATTCACAGAGATCTGTTGCACATCCCCATGTTAAGCAGACACCTATTGCCACTGGCTCAGCACTGAGGAAGAAGATAAAGGGAGGGGAGACATTCTTCTCTGGTTGGAACATCAGTAAAGAATGTATCCAAGCATCACTCAGCAACCACCATCCCAATTCCCTCTTCACCCATATCTTACCTGCTCTCCTAATTTTGACAACTTACCACATCCACTTGGTCACAATGCAAATATGAAAGCCACCATAAAATGAACATTCTGGACCAGGCTTGTAAATGAAGTTGTGTCAAATTGCATTGAAGAAAAGTTAACTTTTCACCCTTGTGCATTCCCTCAGCATTTGCCCCCTTACCTGTGCTAGTGTTCCTATGCATGGTGGCATGGTGGCTCAGTAGTTAGTACTATTATCTCACAGCGCCAGGGACCCGGGTTTGATTCCTGCCTCAGGCAACTGTCTGTGTGGAGTTTGCACATTCTCCCCATGTCTGTGTGGGTTTCCTCTGAGTGCTCCGATTTCCTCCCACAGTCCAAAGATGTGCAGGTCAGGTGAATTGGCCATGCTAAATTGCCCGTAGTGTTAGGTAAGGGGTAAATGTAGGGGTATGGGTGGGTTGCGCTTCGGCGGGTCGGCGTGGACTTGTTGGGCCGAAGGGCCTGTTTCCACATTGTAATGTAATCTAATCTAATCTAACATGTGCAGGTTAGTTGAATGGACCATGCTAAATTGCCCATAGCCAGGGGTAAATATAGGGAAGGGAATGGTTCTGGATGGGTTACTCTTCGGAGGGTCGAACTGGGCATGTTGGGCCAAAGGGCCTGTTTCTATACTGTAGGTAATCTAATCTACGCAGTGTTACCCAGCACAGGTTCTGGATAGCTGCCTCTGACAAAGGAAGTGGAGGATGTTATTAGAGGATGACCTGAAACAGCTCTCGCCCTGAGAGTCCAGGCTGCAGACTACACCATCAAGGGCTTTGGACAGCAGTAGTCTGAATTCATCAGTCCAACGGGCAGCAGTAGGGACTAAAAGGCAGAACCCTCTGCATCAGAACTCATGTGAACTGCCCTCCAGAAACTACGATTGGTGCAAATCCTACCTCCATGCTACCCTCTAAGTTAATGTCAGCACACAAACTGATGGCTGAGAGAGTGAGTTAGGGCTGACATCCATAGAGTCATAGAGATGTACAGCATGGAAACAGACCCTTCGGTCGAACTCCGTCCATGCCAACCAGATATCCCAACCCAATCCAGTCCCACCTGCCAGCACCTGGCCCATATCCCTCCAAACACTTCCTATTCATATACCCATCCAAATGCCTCTTCAATGTTGCAATTGTACCAGCCTCCACCACATCCTCTGGCAGCTCGTTCTATACATGTACCACCCTCTGCGTGAAAAAGTTGTCCCTTAGGTCTCTTTTATATCTTTCCCTTCTCACCCTAAACCTATCCCCTCTAGTTCTGGACTCCCCGACCCCAGGGAAAAGATTTTGCCTATTTATCCTATCCATGCCCCTCATAATTTTGTAA
>NC_057749.1:23021100-23091509 GCF_004010195.1 Chiloscyllium plagiosum
TCCACACAAAGGCCGCCTTGCTGATCTTTGAGGGGAGAAAGTGAGGACTGCAGATGCTGGAGATCAGAGCTGGAAATGTGTTGCTGGAAAAGCGCAGCAGGTCAGGCAGCATCCAGGGAACAGGAGAATCGACGTTTCGGGCATAAGCCCTTCTTCAGGAAAGGATCTTTGAGGGGCCCTATTCTCTCCATAGTTACCCTTTTGTCATTAATATATTTGTAAAACCCCTTTGGATTCTCCTTAATTCTATTTGCCAAAGCTATCTCATGTCCCCTTTTTGCCCTCCTTATTTCCTTCTTCAGTATACTCCTACTTCGATTATACTCTTCTAAGGATTCACTCGATCTATCCTGTCTATACCTGACATATGCTTCCTTCTTTTTCTTAACCAAATCCTCAATTTCTTTAGTAAACCCTCAATTTCTTTAGTATGACATTCTGACAGCGCCACAGGGTCGTCATCATAACCTTATAGCTGTAGCTCCACCAGCACCTGGCTAGGCTGTACCTCTCAAGCATCTGGAAGGCGGACAAAACACAAGGGTCAGGTTGTGGTCCTAGTTCCAGGGAAAGTAAGAGGTTCATGGTGACGCTATGGCAGCTTCCATACCAGACAGCAGCGTGGGATGAGGGAGAGGTAGACCATGAGAAATAAGATTAGGCACATGGGCACTATCATCTCTGATGAATACAGCTGCACTCTTGGTGTATTGCCCACTGCAATAATGGCCAGCAGAACCCCCTCCCATGCAGATGCACTTGCCAACAACATCTGTGAGGGTTGGTCAAAACCTGAATGGTGGGCCTAAGTCCTGAGTAATGTAGATTGCCAATTGGTGAGTGAGGAGCTGGTGGTGACTATGAGCAGTATGAGATTTGGGGTATGGTTGATTAGATGTAATAATTAAATCTTGGCCATTCATAGGAGGTCATTGTAATTCTAGCTGCACTGCATTCAGGCTTTTGGGGTATGATTTCTGTGTGACCCTCACTGCTATCTTCACCCATTCCTTTCTGAATGTGTGTCTGGAAGGTCTCCTTACTCCCTGCATCCACCTCCTCCTTTCCACATCCTCTAATGCATGGTGGCTCAGTGGTTAGCACTGTTGCCTCACAGTACAGGGACCCAGGTAAAACTCCAACCTCAGGCGACAGTCTGTGTGGAGTTTGAACATTCTCTCGTGTCTGTGTGGGTTTCCTCCCACAGTCCAAAGTTGTGCAGGCTAGGTGGATTGGTCATGTTAACTGGCCCACAGTGTCCAGGGGTGAGCAGACTAGGTGGGGGCTAGCCATGGGAAATCGCAGGATTACAGGAATGGGTTGGCACTGGGCGGGATGCTCTTCAGAGAGTCAGCGCAGACTCGATGAGGCTGAATGGCCTGCGTCCACACAGTAGGGAGTCTATGGTTCCTCCAGTCCAACACTCTAAAAATCTTGGAACATATTCTTGCTGTATTGTTCTGCTCGTTATTGTTTCCCAGCTCCAAGCCATGATATAGTCCCCCTTTTAGGAAGGTCTGAGTAGTTACAGGCAGCCTGTCAATGCTGTGGTTAGTGCACGGAGTTCATTGAAACCATTGAAATGAATGGTACAAAATTGGCATGCTGTCACGGTGAATCATTGGGAGGCGATTCGTCATGTTTCAGGGTCTATCAAATTAACAACAATTACATTCAAATAGCATCTTTCATATAATAAGATGCTTTAAGGCATTTCTCATGTGCATTAAGACCAAGGATGACATCGAGCCTCATAAGGAGGGCAGACAGTCAAATGCTTGGTTGAGGAGGGAAGCTTAAAGGAGCATTTTGAAGATGGGAAGCAAGGCGCAGTGAGGTAATCCTAGAGTTTAGGACCACAGAGGCTACCGCCAGTGATGGAGCTATTAGAAACAGAGATGGTCAAGAGGCTAGTATTAGGAAAGTAGAGATCGCAGAGGGTTGTGGCTAGAGGAGATTGCATATACAGGGAGAGTATAGCCGTGGAGGGATTTGAAAGCATGGATGAGAATTTCAGAATGGATGTTTTGCTTAAATGGGAGCTAATGTATGTCACTGAGCAGATGAGTGACGGGTGTATAGGATTTGGTGCAGGTTAGGACAAAGGCAGCAGAATCGCAGATAACCTCAAACCAAAGATAACAAAAGCCAGAAATAAGGGAGTCAGCTGGAGATAAACTAAGGCATGGACAGAGTTGGGTAAGTAAGGTAGAGTAGATAGTCATAGAGACAGTATGGATATAGAATTAGAAACTCATCTCAGTGCTTCAGAATCAGAGGGTTGTCTGAGATGGCAGGAGTTGGTGTCTGAGGAACATTCTTTGATGGCGTGACCAGGAAGGTTGACGAGGCAGGTCGAGGGTGGACACAGTCTATATGGATTTCAGTAAGGTTCCACATGTAGGCTGTTCTGGAAAGTTATTTTGCATGGAATCCAGGGAGAGCTGGCAAATTGGATACACAATGGGCTTGATGGTAGGAAGCAGAGGGTAATAGTGGAAGGATGTTGTCGCACTGGAGGCCTGTGACTCGTGGAGTGCCTCAGGGTTGGTGCTGGGCCCAGCGCTGTTTGTTATCTATATCCATGATTTGGATGAGAATGTAGAAGGCATGATTAGTAAGTTTGCTGATGGCACTAAAGTAGGCGACATCGTGGACAGTGAGGAAGGTTATCAGAAATTGCAGCAGGACCTTGAGCAGCTGGGAGAGTGGGCCAAGAAATGGTAAATGGAGTTTAATAGATAAGTGTGAGGTCTTGCATTTAGGAAAGCCTAAACAAGGTAGGAGTTTCATGGTGAATGGTAGGGCCTTAAGGAATATAGTGAAACAGAGGGATCTTGGAGTTCAGGTTCACAGTTCTCTGAAAGTGCGGTCACAGGTGGACAAGGCAGTGAAGAAGGCTTTTGGCACACTGGCCTTCATCAGTCCGGGTATTGAGTATAGACGTTGGGAAGTTATGTTGCAATTGTACAGGACATTGATGAGGCTGCTCTTGGAGTATTGTGTTCAGTTTTTGTCAACTTGCTATAGGAAGGATGTTATTAAACTGGAAAAAGTGCAGAAGAAATTCACAAGGATGTTGCCAGGACTCAAGGGCCTGAGTAATAGGATGAGATTGGACAAGCTAGGAATTGTTCTTTCGAGTATAGGAGACTAAGGGGGGATCTTATAGAAATGTATAAGATCATGAGAGGTATAGATAGAGTGAATGCACTCAGTCTTTTTCCCAGGGTTGGGGAAGAGGACTAGAGGGTATCAGTTTAAAGTTGGGGGGAAATGAATAAAAGGGAACCTGGGGGGCAACATTACTTACACAGAGGGTGGCACGCATATTAAATGAGCTGGAAGCGGAAGTGGTTCAGGCGGGTACTTTAACAACATTTAAAATGCATTTGGACAAATCCATGGGTAGGAAAGATTTAGAAGGATATGGGCCAAGTGCAGGAAAATTAGATTAATGAGGACGGACATTTTGGTCAGCATGGACCAGTTTGGGTCAAATGGCCTGTCTCTGTGCTGTAGGACTCTATGAGAGGGATTTATGGCTTTAAAACAATGCAATTATTTTAGAAACAAAACCAGAAATTGCTGGAAGAACTCAACAGGTCCCACAGCATCTGTGGAGAGAAATCAGAGTTAATGTTTATGAACTCAGAACTCAGAACTGAGGAAGGGTTACCCTTTTCCAGCAATTTCTGGTTTTGTTTCTGATTTACACCATCCGCAATTCTTTCAGTTTTTACTGCACTTATTTCACGTTGAAGTCTCATGCAGTAAATGAATTCTAAAATGCTACAGAATGTAAGCAGACCATTTATCACTCAAAATCTGCAACCTTAATAAAGTCTTCTACAAGTTCAACCTTTCCCTTAATAACCTGTGCCCTTTTTATAATCATTGCCTCTTTACGTATTAATTTCACAAGCACTATTTGAAAATCCACATAAACCACATGTACTCTATTTCTTGTAAATATCCTCAACTATTCCTCAAGTGAATTCTACAAGTTTGGCCAAGCATGACTCGTCTTTCAGAGAGTTTGCCAAACAGTGCTGAATAACACTTGGTGCTCGAAGCACAGTAATTCACCAAAAACTGACTGTTATTCAATGATAATGTAGTTTAAATTGGCACTAGACTGCATTTGTAAAAGTTTAAAGGGGTTCTGGGTTTGGTCACTAAGAAACAGCCCAGTTGAATGAGCACCAGATTTCGTTATTAAAACATGAGGAGACCCAGCTAATGTTCCAGGGACCTTGGTTCAAAATTGAATTCAATTTTAAACAAATCTAGAATTAAGCATGTAATGATGACAATGAGACCACTGTTGATTTTTGGAAAAACCCATCTAGTTCACTAATGTCCTTTGGGGAAGGAAACTGCCATCCTTACCAGGTCTGACCTACATATGACTCCAGACCCACTGCAATGTGGTTGACTCTGAACTGCCCTCTGGGCAATTAGGGATGGGCAATAAATGCTGGCCTACCCAGTGACATCCACATCCCGTGAATGAATAAAGACAAAAAATGGTTCACATCCTTCTTCACATCATTGCTTCTGATATCTCTTGGAGAATCTATCCTTAGTCCTTCTATTTCTTCATTTATATAATGTCCCCTTTATTGATTCACACAATATGGGTATCACTACCTAGGCTCGCACTTCTTCATTACCCTAAAGGTTGTGAATCTGTGGAATTCTCTGCCCAGTGAGGCTACCTTTTTGAATGTTTTGAAGTCAAAGATAGATTTCTGAACAGTAAAGGAATTAAGGGTTATGGTGAGAGGGTGGGTAAGTGGAGCTAAGTCCACAAAAAGACCAGCCATGAACTTATTGAATGGCAGAGCAGGCTCAACAGGCCAGATGGCCTACTCCTGCTCCTATTTCTCATTGCCTACCCCTAAGTGCCCAGATGACATCAATGTGGGTTTTGGAATCACAGTAGGCCAAGACAGGCAAAGATGGCAGTTTCCTTCCCTAAACAGACATTAGTGAACTAGACGGGTTATCCCTGATATTCAGCAATGGTTTCATGGTTATCATTAGACTCTGAATTCCAGATTTCTTTTATTGAGTTAAAGTTCCATCATGACAGGATTTGAACACGGTTCCACAGAGCATTACACCTGGGTCTCTAGATTGATAGTCTCGCAACAATACCATTACATCCCCATGTTTACTGGTGGCTCACCACCATCTCTATTGGCAGACTGATTGACATCAGATACTGGATAACAAGAGCTTCTCTTCAACCAAATGTTGGGAAAACCAAAAAAGGGACCAAGGATAGATTCTTCAAGAGCAATGAGAGGCAACAGTGTGGGAGCAGGAAGTGAACCTGGTGATCAGTCTCCTCATGTTTTACTGGCAGAACCTGGTGTCTCCTTAAAAAGGACAATGTTTTATTGACAATGTGGAGCGTAGGAGGTTGACAAGTGACCTTATAGAGTCATAAGGTTGTATAGCGCAGAAACCGACCCTTCAGTCCAACACGTCCATACCGACCAGATATTCTAAATTAATCTAAGTCCCTCCTATTATAAAATCATGAGCGGTAATAGTTAGGGTTATTGGTAGGTGCCTTTTCACTATGGTGAGGATTTCAAGACCAGGGGGCATACTTTTAAGGTGAGAGAAAAAGACTTAAAAAAGACATGTGAACAATTTTTGTTTACACAGAGGGTGGTTCACATGAAGATAGAACTTCCTGAGAAAGTGGTGGATGTGGGTACAGTTACAATGTTTAAAAGGCAATTCGGTAAGTAGATAATGGAAACGGTTTGGAGGGATATGGGCCAGACCAGGCAAGTGGGATTAGGTTAGTTTGGGATTATGTTTGGCATGGATTGGTTTGACCAAAGGTTTCCATGCTGTATGACTCTATGACTCTAATTACAAGAGGCAACTACCTAATTTGCCTTTAATGAAAGCATTCACAGAATCTGGAGTCATTTTAATTGAATTTATTAACAAAGACAAATGTACCTTTAAATGAAGCACTTCCATTAACAATTTGTATCCCTTTAAACAGACTTTTGTAAGAATGTTAGTAATAACAAAGTTCTGTGGTTTTTTGCTTAAACATGTTATTTCGTTATTATCGGAGGGCTGAACAGTTTCACGATTACTGGCTACACTCTCAGAGGAATAACTTGGTATGATTTATAATAACATGCTGCGATTGAGTTACATCCAACCCTCATAACTATACATAAAAGCAGAGCTCAAAATATAAGCAAAGTTTCAAAGAAGGTCTCCCGGAGACCTCAGCCAGGAGACATTGGTTCAAGTCCCATGTTCTGCAGAGGAGTGTCATTATATCTCAAACAGCTTGGTTTTATTTTAAAATCCTAAAACTTGGAAGAAAGATTCTGAACCGGCGTATTTTGGACAATCAGAGTTCACTTATAGATTTAGGCAGTTTCCCGATCATCCTGAATTGGAGATGTTTCTGTTCACGTGAGTGTTCTGAAGAAGGGTCACAGCGCCAGGACAATTAAACTAGTCCCATTTGCCTGTGGCATTCGCTCCATATCCCTCCACACCTATCCCATCCATGCACTTGTCTAAATGTTTCTGAAATGACTAAATTGTATTTGGCTCCACCACTGTACATCGGTTAGGCCACTGTTGGAATATTGCATGCAATTCTGGTCTCCTTCCTATCGGAAAGATGTTGTGAAACTTGAAAGGGTTCAGAAAAGATTTACAAGGATGTTGCCAAGGTTGGAGGATTTGAGCTATAGGGAGAGGCTGAACAGGCTGGGGCTGTTTTCCCTGGAGTGGCGGAGGTTGAGGGGCGACCTTATAGAGGTTTACAAAATTATGAGGGGTATGGATAGGGCAAATAGACAAAGTCTTTTCCTTGGGGTCGAAAATAAAGGGCATAGGTTTAGGTTGAGAGGGGAAAGATATAAAAGAGACCTAAGGGGCAACCTTTTCATGCAAAGGGTGGTACATGTATGGAAATAGATGCCAGAGGAAGTGGTGGAGGCTGGTACAATTACAACGTTTAAGAGGCATTTGGATGGGTATATGAAGAGGAGGGGTTTGGAGGGATATGGGCTGGGTGCTGGCAGATGGGACTAGATTGGGTTGGGATATCTGGTTGGCATAGAAAAGTTGGACTGAAAGGTCTGATTCCGTGCTGTACATCTCTATGACGCTCTGACTACCTCGAGCAGCCCGTTCCAGACACTCACCACCCTCTGTGTGAAACAATTGCCCTTCTGGACCCTGTTGTATCTCTCCCCTCTCCCCTTAAACCTCTGCCCTTCGGTTTTCGACTCCCCTAAAATGGGGGAAAAGCTGTTGGCTGTCTACCTTATTTATGCCTTTCACGATTTTGTAAACCTCTAAAAGGTAAACCTCAGTCTGCTACGCTCCAGGGAAAAAAGTACGAGCCTATCGAACCTCGCCTAATAACTCAAACTTTTCAGTCCAGGTAGCATCCAGGTAAGTCTTTTCTAACTTCTCTCTAGGTCAAGAATATCCTTTGCATAATAGGGTGCCCAGAACTGCACGCAGTATTTCAAAGGTAGCCTCACTGTACAGCTGCAACAAGACATCCCATCCCCGATACTCGACGCCTTTACCGATGAAAGCAAGCATCTTAAAGGCTTCTTCACACCTCTCTGGTTAGTTTGATCAAGGAGAAGAGTTTAAAATTCATACGCTGTGTTGTATCCCATTCAAACCATTCCCCGGGTTACACTATTGTAATAAACGGGTATTGATATTACGAAAAAGTTTATCTGATTTCTGTTAAAAAAAAATGCCACCTTCCATTCGCACAGTTCATTCTCCTTTATCCAAACCTTATTCAATAGTTGAATCCAACAGGCTTTTAAATACAATAATGATTTTCTAAGAATATAGAACAATTCAAAGTTTGTGAGGAGATTTGTAGCTCGGGCGCTCGTTGTTGTGGTTCTGTTCGCCGAGCTGGGAATTTGTGTTGCAGACGTTTCTAGGTGACATCCTCAGTGCTTGGGAGCCTCCTGTGATGCACTTCTGTGACCTTTCCTCTGACATTTGTAGTGGTTTGAATCGGCCGCTTCCGGTTGTCAGTTCCAGCTGTCCGTTGCAGTGATCGGTATATTGGGTCCAGGTCGATGTGCTTATTGATTGAACAACATGCCTTCCTTATCCCAATTCTCTCTCCTATTAGTTAGCCAATCTTCTATCACCACATTAATCTATTACCTGGAATACGATGGCTCTTGTCCAATGTGATTTACTTTCTATTGACCATCAATGTTCATTGTTGTCAGGACTGATTGCATTCATGTGGCACAATGGACCAGACCAGATCCACTCAAAATATATTAAGAAAGTAGCCTAGACTCGAAAATTTTCTTATTTTAAAGGCGAGTGTAAAGTGCTGTGTTCCAGATGTAATGTGATTTGTTAAATTACTCGACATTAAGCAAAACACAGTTTATTCAAACACCAAAGTTAAAATACAATGAAAGAAAGGACAACTTATAATAACTTAACTCAATTGGAAAACATAACCAAATAATAGCTACAGTAACTATTACTAATTAACTGTTCCATATAGTAACATCCCATCAACACACCCATTAGTAAAAAGGCAATTCAGAAATCAGATTTTCTCACATGCAGTCTGCAATAGGAATAGAAACCCCAGCTTCCAGCTGTAACTGAGAGGGAGGGAAATAGCTTCCACTTCTTCAGGATTCCAGCAGCTTGCAAAATACAAAAGCTTAAAAAAAAAACCCTCGTCTGTGGGAGCTGGCCACACCCATCCAGGCTGCTTCTATTGTTTCAATTTTTTAAAAAAACCTAAGGCCTCACAAGCTGTTTTTGTTGTTACTCACTGCTTAATTTCTCTCTTAAAAGAACAGCAGAACAAAATACACCTCTTAAAGCCACAGCATTGTCACACCAAGTTTACTTAGTTAAAAATCACACAACACCAGGTTATAGTCCACCATCTCCGAATCAAGTTTAGTTAGTGTCACAGTCAGTGGGGAAGATCCTGGCTGTTACATCACTGTGAGAGAGTTAAATACCGCCCCTGAATCTCTATTATGATGCACTACTCAAAGATGTGGCGGGGATTCTTTAGCAGGCTGAGTGAGGATCCAGTCCTGCCTGCACTGCAAAAACTCAACATCTTTTCTTCCTTGTCTGAATTCTTCCTTCTAGTTTATTTGGAAGGAGTTGATGTCATCCACAATTAACATACTGAGACTACTGCTCACTTTACTGTCCTCCAATTCCCTTCTGCTATTTGATAGTCTGCAATACACCCCTTAGGATCTTTTATCTTTGTGGATTCTTCTCTCACCATCCCTGAACTGTGGGACCAGGCCATTTGGCCCATTGAGTCCACACAGACCTTCCAAAGGGCATCCCATCCAGACCAACTCCCCCATCCCACTCCACCTTACCCCTATAACCCTGCATTTCCTATGGCAAACCCACCTAGCCTGCACACCCCTGAACACCATGGGCAATTTAGCATGGCCAATCCACCTAATGTGCACATCTTTGGACTGTGGGAGGAAACCGGAGCACCTGGAGGAAATCCACATAGACACGGGGAGAATGTACAAACTGCACACAAACAGTCGCCTGAAGATGGAATTGAACCTGGATCCCTGGTGCTGTGAGGCAAAAGTGTTAACCACTGAGCCACCGTGCCACCCCTGTAAGCATGTACAGAATTAATCACAAACAAAAATTTGTACATATAAAACCATACAAAATATAGAATATATACAGCACAAGTGCACAAACAGAACACATTGCACACAGATATAGTGCATCAGAGACAATGAACATGCAATACTGGACAGTACAAAATGTGTAAGCATTGGTGGTGAACAAAAACAAACAAAGCACTGGAGAAACTCAGCATCTGTGGAGAGAGAAAAACAGAGTTAACATTTGGCGTCTGTTACAATTCTTCTTCAGAACTGTTTGGTTGATATGCAGTGTGCATAGATAATGTATAAATTAACATTATGTACATATATATGCTGATATAAATGATATCAGATATACAGTCCGCACAGAGAATGATGAAAAAGGCAGTCTACTTCTTTCCCCAATAGAATGAGTTCAGAATTACAGATGCTGCCAGATCTACTGCGCTTTTCCAGCGATGTCTGTGTTTGTTGTCTGTGAACAATGAAGTCAGGCACCAAGTGAGCAGCTGACTGTGTAATACCTGCTGCTAACCAATATCACAAAATGCCCTCGATGGCAAGTCCAAAATACCTGCATGAAACACACCACCTCTAACATAACTAATGATCAATACAGTAATTGCTCAGCTACAGACCTGTCAAGGGCTAATTACAGGCCATGTACTAATACAAAAATAAAACTAACTTGTAATATCCACTATCAATAATGGAAGTGACTAGTGAGAGGGGTGAAGGGTAGCTTGCACAAGCTGCTACTGTCACTTTTATATCAATGACCTATAACCTTCCTCAAGGCCAGTGTATGGCACTGTATTAAACCAATGTATTCAAACCCTCCAACACCAGCGCTCAGTAGCAGCAGAATGCACTATCTACAAGATGCACTGCAGAATTTCACCAAAAATCCTCAGATAGCACCTTCCAAACCCACGACCACTTCCATCTAGAAGGAACACCACCACCTGCAAGTTTCCCTCCATGCCACTCACCACCCTGACTTGGACATATACCGCCGTTCCTTCACAATCATTGGGTCAAAATCCTGGAATTCCCTCCCTCAGAGCATTGTGGGTCAAACCCCAGCAGGTGGACTGCAGCGATTCAAGAAGGCAGCTCACCACCACCTTCTCAAGGGGCAACTAGGGACGGGCTATCAATGCTGGCCAGCCAGTGATGCCCAAGTCCCACAAATGGATTTTTTAAATTACATGCCTCTTGAAGTCCGTGTACACCAGATCCATAGCATTACCCTCATCTATCCTCTCTGTTACTTCTTCAAAATACTCCAGTAAATTAGTTAAATACAAGGTCCCCTTTGGAAGTCCAGCCTAATGAACTCACCTTTTTCCCGGTGACTACCAGTTCTTTGCAGAATAATTGCTTTTAGAAGCTTCCCCACCACTGAAGTTAAACCGAAAGATCCTTCTTGCCCAAGCCTGTAATATTTGCAGTTTTCCAGCCTTCTGACACCTCCCCAGAGTCTAGAGCAGATTGAAAGTTGGTGAAAGCTCTATTCTCACTTCCTTCAAAAACATGCCCATTTTATCCCAGGAAATTCCTATGCCCTACATGCTCCCCATGGAGAGGCCAGAGTGATTGTTATCTGCAAGACCTCTCCGTTGCGAAATCCCAATGCCCTCCTATTGTCCACAATGGCTTAGCTTTCTACTGAGAATTGGCCCCTACCACTGCCGTCATTCTTGCTGCCACCTAGTGGTGACACTGATGCTGCACAGGACCTTGCAGCAACATGTTCACCCTCTTGACTGCTCATTTCTCTTACCTTGTGATGAGGAGGAGTGCATTATGCCCACGAACCATGCAGGGAGATTGTGCCGATGACACCGCTAGGTAACAAGAACAAGCAATGGGAAAGCTGGGTTGCCAGATATCTGTCGAGTGCAGTGCTGGAAAAGCACAGCAGATCAGGCAGCATCCAAGAAGCAGGAAAGTCAACGTTTCGTTAAAACTCCTTCATTAGGAATGAGGGCTCTAATCTCCTGCATCTGCAGTCCTCCCGTTCGCCCTGCCAGAGATCTGTTCTAACTTACACATTGGGAGTCTGTTTCTTGGGAGATGGGGAGGAGAATTGGATAAATAAGGGGAGTTGGGAAATTACAAGGTGCAGATGTGCAGAAATAAAATAGTTGCCCAACAGCAGGATTTTGAAATGTAAGGCTTACAAACACGCTTTCTCAGTGTTGAGATCCTAAATTTTTTTCATTCTTTCAATAATTTTCCAATGTTCCTACCTTTGCTCACACCACACTACAATGAGGGAAATTCCACCCCACATTAATAACGATACCAAAATCGAGATGACCGAAGCTTAGGTTTTAATGAACACTGAGCATATTGAAATGATAGTCCACTGTTCTCTATATTCAGTGAAGAGTCAGCACAAATCATAGAATCCCGACAGTGTGGAGGTAGCCCATTCGGCTCATCAAGTCCACACCAACCCTCTGAAGAGCATCCCACCCAGACCCACCCCATCATTCTGCATTTCGCATGGTAAATCAACCTAGCCTGCATATCCCTTTACACAATGGGCGATCTAGCACATCCAATCCACCTGACCTGCACATCTTAGGATTGTGGGAGGAAACCAGAGCACCCGGAGGAAACCCACGCAGACACGGGAAGAATGTGCATACTCCACACAGACAGTCACCCGAGGCTGGAATTGAATTCAGCACTGGCACTGTGAGGCAGTAGTGCTAACCACTGAGCCACCATGCCACCCGAGAAATTTGAGGTGGTCAATTCTCTCACAATAATGGACAACATTAGTATCATGAAAGTGTATTAAGTATTTGACTACCTTCAAGTATCTGACAATCAGAATAGAAACATGCGAGACTACAGTCTTACTCCAGCTAAATTAAGGTGTGCAATAATTAGGCAGACATCCCAGAGTTTAGATTCCTGAAGGAAAGGGGCTGGAATTGTGCCCGATGAAGGTCTGAGCTCAGAAGAACCCTGTGACTCAAGTTGACACAAAAAGATCAATGAGATTTACTGTTTGCTGCCTGCTATTCCATGAGCAATTTATAGTTTGTGATTCGCTTGTTAATTTATGTTTAATTGCGATTAGTCACAGAGTCATAGAGATGTACAGCACAGAAACAGACCCTGCAGTCTGACTCATCCATGCAGATCAGACATCATAACCTAATCTTGCACCATTTGCCAGCACTTGGCCCATATCACACAAAACCCTTCCTAAACATATACCCATCCAGATGCCTTTTAAATGTTGTATTGTACCAGCCTCCACCACTTCCTCTGGGAGCTCATTTCAAAAACATACCACCTTCTGCATGAAAATGGTGCCCCTTAGGTCCCTTTTATATCATTCCCCTCTCACTCTGAACCTATGCCCTCTACTTCTAGACTCCCCCACCCCAGGGGAAAGACCTTGTCTGTTGATTATCCTATACATGCCCCTCTTGATTTTATAAAACCCGAGAAGATCACCCCTCAGCCTCCAACGCTCCATTGAAAAGAGCCCCAGCCTATTCAGCCTCTTCCTTACTCAAATCCTCCAACCCTTGTAAACCTTTTCTAAACCCTTTCAGGTTTCACAATAGCCTTCCGATAGGAAGGAGGCAAGAACTGCATTCAATATTGCACCAAAACTGGCCTAACCAATGTCCTGCACAATTGCAACATGACCTCCCAACTCCTATTCTCAAAGCTCTGACCAATAATGGAAAGCATACCAAACACCTTCTTCACTATCCTATCGACCTGTGACTCTACTTTCATGGAAATGGGAACCTGCACTCCAAGGTCTCTTTGTTCAGCAACACTCCCCAGGCCTTTACCATTAACGGGCGGCACGGCGGCTCAGTGGTTAGCACTGCTGCCTCACAGCACCAGTGCCCCAGGTTCAATTCAAGCCTTGGGCGATTGTGTGGAGTTTGCACATTCTTCCTGTGTCTGCGTGGGTTTCCTCTGAATGCTCTGGTTTCCTCCCACAATCCAAAGATGTGCAGGTGGATTGGCTATGCTAAATTGTCCATAGTGTTAGATGCATTAGTCAGAGGGAAATGGGTCTGGGTGGGTTACCCTTCAGAAGGTCGGTGTGGATTTGTTGGGCCGAAGGCCTGTTTCCACACTGTAGGGAATCTAATCTCATCTAAGTGTTAATCTAAAGTTGCAAGAAGTGAAATCTGGTTCAATAATTTGTTTGTTTGGGGGTCAGTTGAAACATTTGGTTTATAGATCTGCACAGGGATCATGATAAGTAACACTTTGTAGGCACATATACTTCACCTGACCTTTCCCCATTATACACACAGATCTAAAACAACATAATTGGCTTTTACCAAAGATCCTCAAATGGTGCGAAACAGAGTTTATAGTCTGCTGGCATTAGGTAAAGCCACCAGACCACAGAACTGCTCTCTCATGAGAGCAATAACTG
This sequence comes from Chiloscyllium plagiosum, assembly GCF_004010195.1. NCBI lineage: Eukaryota > Metazoa > Chordata > Chondrichthyes > Orectolobiformes > Hemiscylliidae > Chiloscyllium > Chiloscyllium plagiosum. Next base: position 23,035,216 of record NC_057749.1, read on the forward strand.
GTGTTCGTTTAACCAGAGGGTCACCACACTTCCGGGCAAGGTTAAGGAGGAGAGTGTAGTGCGAGAATTGAACCCACGTTGTTGGCAACACTCAGCATTAGGCAAAGAACCACTAAATGTTGCATTTATGAAAATTAATTTCTCAGTTAAATGCAACTCAAACTAACGCGCATTTTTAGGACTCTGTTCTTCTGCTTACATTCATACACGTGAGGAAAACTGACAAATGTTCACAGTTTTTGATCAGCTTCATTCAGGGAATCCGAATTAACCTGGCCAGCGCATTGCGCTCAATGAGAAACCAGCTTTAGCTAATATCGACAAATCTGTACTGGAGGAAAAGAAATGAATGGTGACTTTCAGGAGAAAGAAAGAGAAAAAGAGAGCAAAGAAAGAAAAAAAAGGGAAACAGAAAGTGGCAAGAGAAAATGCTAGGCAGAAAAAGACAGAAAGACACAAATGCAAGTTCTGACATCTATTGCAACTTCAAGTGCTTTGCAACCAATGAAATGTTTTGCAAAAGTGTATTGACCATTGCAATGTGTGAAACAGCAAAGGAATAGGCCCACCAAGCCTGCATCAATTCCTGTTCCTTATTTAGAACCGCTCCTTATTGCCCATGCGCAATCTCTCTGCCTGCATCTTGTTCACTTGTCTATCAAGATATGCCTTAAACATTACTAACATGCCTGCTTCCACCACCTCCACTGGCAGTGAGTTCCAAGGACCCACCCACCCGCCTCTGTATGAAAGACTTACCCAACATTTCTCCCGTAAACCTCTCCCTCTCAGGAAGGTGGGGAGGGCCTGGGTGGGGGAGCAAAAGATAAATGGGAGAGTGGTAGGGCCGGGGGAGGTAGCTAGGAATGCAATTGGTAAATGAAGATGGGGGTGATGCTGATAGGTTGGACAGAAGATGAACAGGTAGGAATGTCAAGAGGGGAGTGCCAAATTGGAGGGTTGGATCTGGGATAAGGTGGAGGGAGCAGAGATCAGCAAACTGGTGAAATCGACATTGATCCCGTGTGGTTGGAGGGTCCCAAGGCAGAAGAAGTGCTGTTCCTCCAGGCTAGAATTTGGCGATGGAGGAGGCCCAGGAATTGCATGTCCTTGGCAGAGTGGGAGGGGGAGTTGAAGTGTTTGGCCACAGGGTGGTGGGGTTGATTGGTGCATGTGTCCCGGAGATGTTCTCTGAAATGTTACGCAACTTTCAGATTACTCACTGTGCTGTAACTCCCCTCCCCCCCCGCCCCCAGGTTACATTGGTGAGGGCACTTTTGGAATTCTGGTCTCCTTCCTCTCAGAAGGATGTTGTGAAACTTGAATGGGTTCAGAAAAGATTTGCAAGGATGTTGCCAGGGTTGGAGCAATAGGGAGAGGCTGAATAGGCTGGGACTGTTTTCCCTGGAGCGTCGGAGGCTGAGGGGTGACCTTATAGAGGTTTATAATATCATGAGGAGCATGGATAGGAAAAATAGACAAGGTCTTTTCCTTGGCGTGGGGGAATCCAGAGCTAAAGAACATTGGTTTAGGTTGAGAGGGGTAAGATATAAAAGGGACCTAGGGGACAACTTTTTCACACAGTGGATGATGCACGTATGGAATGAGCTGTCAGAAGTAGTGGTGGAGGCTGGTACAATTACAGCATTTAAGATGCATCTTGATGAGTATATGAATTGAAAAAGTTTAGAGGGATATGGGCCAAGTGCTGGCAAATGGGACGAGATTAGGTTAGGATATCTGGTCGGCATGGACAGGTTGAACCAAAGGGTCTGCTCCTGTGCTGTACTTCTATATGATTCTATGACTCTCACCTTGAACCTGTGCCCTTTTGTTGTTGACCTTTCCACCCTGGGAAAAAGCCTCTGATTATCCACCCTATCACTGCATCTCATAATTTTGTATACCTCTATCAGGTCACCTCTCACAGTCTCCACCTTTCCAGTGAAAACAATGAATTTATCCAACCTCTCCTCATAACTAACACCCTCTAGACCAGGCAACATCCAGGTAACCCTTCTCTGCACTCTCTCCAAAGCATCCACGTCCTTTTAGTAGTGTGGTGCCCAATACTGTATGCAATATTCCAAATGAGGCCCAAGTGAAGTTTTGTACAGCTGTAACATAACTTGCCAACTTTTATATACAATGCCCCAACTGATGAAGGCAAGTATGCCTTCTTGACCACGTTATCCATCTGTGTTGTCACCTTCAGGGATCTGTGCACCTGTACGCTCAGATCCCTCTGTACCTCAATGCCCCGAAGGGTTCTGCCATTTATTGTATAATTCTGCAACTCCACCAATTTAAAACAGAACTTCCCTGGAAACACTCAGCATGGAAACACCCCACATGATTACCGGTGCAATCAATTTCTTGAACTCTTTGTTGATCCATTAAAGCAGATAAAACCGAGAAGGTTCGCCTTGTGCTTTCCATAGTCATGTCCAGGTTTGATTAGATTACCACCTGCACGAATAAAATCTGGTTGCTATGTTGCGCAATTCTTGGGCCCTTGTACTAGTCCAAAGGAGCCCATACTTATCAGCCCTTAATATAGTTTTATAGTGTACTACTGGAAAAATGTAGCTGGGTACAGGCACATGAAGCCCAACTGTCAGATCAGAAGCTTCGTCCATTCACAGGTCATGAGTTTCTGAATGCAACAGATGAGCATTCATGAATTGTATAGTCTCAATTTCCTTATGTTTGATCCAGCAGCTGGAACACCACATCTAAAATGTTCTTACATTTAGATTTTAGATAGGTCTATCTGTGAATGTAGGTTTGCTCGCTGAGCTGGAAGGTTCATTTTCAGACGTTTCATCACCATACTGGGTAACATCATCAGTGAGCCTCCGAATGAAGCACTGGTGCTGTAGCTCGCTTTCTATTTGTGTGTTTAGGTTTGCTTGGGTTCGTAATGTCATTTCCTGTTCTTTTTCTCAGCGGGTGGTAAATGGGACTCAAGTCAATGTGTTTGTTGATAGAGTTCCGGTTGGAATGCCATGCTTCCAGGAATTCTCATGCGTGGCTCTATTTGGCTTGTCCTAGGATGGATGTGTTGTCCCAGACGAAGTGGGGTCCTTCCTCATTTATGTGTAAGAATACGAGTGAGAGTGGGTCATGTCATTTTGTGGCGAGTTGATGTTCATGTATCCTGGTGGCTAGTTTTCTGCCTATTTGTCCAATGTAGTGTTTGTTATAGTTCTTGCAAAGTATTTTGTAAATGATATTTGTCTGTATAGGGTCTTTCTTTCCCTACCCACTCATCATAACTTCAATTTCTGAAAAATAATGTGAGGAGATAAACTCAAAGAATTTACATTTGTACAGCACATTTCACATCCTCAGGATGCACAAAAGAACTCTGTGCCATTATACACCTAATTGTAGGACCCTGGGGAGTGTTGCTGAGCAAAGAGACCTTGGGGTGCAGGTTCATAGTTCCTTGAAGGTGGCGTCACAGGTAGATAGGGTAATGAAGGTGGCGTTTGGTGTGCCTGTCTTTATTGACACTGAGTATAGAAGTTGGGAGGTCATGTTGCAGCTGTACATGACATTGATTCGGCCACTTTTGAAATACTGCATGCAATTCAGGTCTCCCTGCTATAGGAAAGATATTTTTAAATTTAAAGGGTACAGAAAAGAGTTACAAGCATGTTGCCAGGGTTGGAGGATTTGAGCGACAGGGAGTGACTGAATAGGCTGGAGCAGTTTTCCGTGGAGCATTGGAGGATGAGGGATGACAACATGGAGCTTTATGAAATAATGAGGGGCGTGGCTAGAGTGAATAACCAAGGTCTTTTCCCCAGGATAGGGGAGTCCAAAACGAGAGGACATAAGTTGAAGGTGAGAGGGGAAAGATTTAAAAGGGACCTAAGAGGCAGCTTTTTCATACAGAGGGTAGTGGGGTATGGAATGAGTTGCCAGAGAAAGTGGTGGAGGCTGGTACAATTACAGCATTTAAAAGGGATATGGATGGGTATATGAATAGGAAGGGTTTAGAGGGAAATGGGCCAAATGCTGGCAAATGGGACTAGATTAATTCAGGATTTCTGGTTGGCATGGACAGGTTGGACCAAAAAGGGTCTGTTTCCATGCTACACAATTGTATGATTTATGACTCTAAACGAAAATGTTTGAAGTGCAGGCACAGTTGTAATGTACCAAACATGACAGCCATTTGAGCAGAAAAACATCCCACACAGAATAGAGAATTAAACACTTTCTTTAAATAGTGCCAAAGAATGTTTACATCTACATAAAACACCAAGAGATACCAAATAAATCAGAGGAGCTACATTACTACTTCTCCAACGGGGCATATCTGGGAGAGATGTCACGGTGACTTAAACACTAAAAACCTAAACAATGAACTGCGGATGTTAGAAACCTGAAACAAAAACACAAATTGTTGGAGAAACACACTAGGGTCTGGCAGTATCTGTGGATAGAAAGCAAAGTTAAGGTTTCCAGCCCAGTGACCCTTCTTCAGAACTGACGGTAGCCAGGAAAAGGGAAAATATACTCTTTTCAGCCAGCTGAACGTTTACTGTTAGAAGCTTAAAACAATATCTGTATATGACGTTTAAACTGTTAGTTGAATGAATTGTTGAAAAACATTAAAAAGGTTAAAACAAATTGTTTTATTTTAACACCACTGATTTCCAAGGTTAATAATTCACCATTAGACCAAATTGGGAGTGAACCAACAGATCCCAAATCGATACCATTGCAGAGGGAATTTCCTCCATTCTGGTTAGCAAAAGGTAGCCCCATCAGCTAAGTCCAATTTGCAGTTTATTTTCAAAGTCTGAAGAACCATTTAAAAATCTCTGCCCCCTTCATCCAGCAATGGGAGTTACACAAGTCCTTTGGTCCTGACTTTTCAAGGTATCTAGCGGTGCCTTGAAATGTTAAAGTTACTACGAAAAGTAATAAAGGAGAAAAAGATGGACAGACAGAATTGAATGGAAAATGAAGAGAAAGAGATAGTTACTTTCAGGATTGAGATATCAACTCTATAATCACACCCGACCTACTCTTCGCAAATCTATGTTCACTCTGATCAGCTCAAAGTTACTATGTTTCAGATCTTCAGTATCTTTTTCACAAATTATGATGATCAGACTGATCTGTAAATGTGGGAGACAGCTTTGCAGAACACCCCTGTTCTGTCTGTAGGTATGTCCCTGACCTCCCAGTTGTTTATCATTTCATTAAACCACTTTGCTCTTTTGCTAACATTCCTGTCCTAAGCTTGCTACATTGTTCTAATTAAGCACAAAGGAAGTTCAAGGAACGATACCTAATTTCCCTTTTACGTACCTACAGCTTCAATATTGAATTCCATAACTTCAGAAATTGACCACACTATGTCTGTTCTCTGTTTCTCTGACATTGTTTCCTCCTTACCCCTGTCCTCAGTCTTGTTATGCTTGTTTCTTTACTTTACTGACAGTAGGGAGGATCTCTCTCTTTGACGTCCATTTCATATCTCTCTCTTTTTCTCCACATTAACAATCACTTTGTCTTTTGCACTAGACTTTTGCCACTGTCAAAAGTCCGTTAAAAAACTGCATGAATCCATGTAAGATTCTACAAATCCCTTTTCTAGAAATAGGATCAGTCTGAACATTGGGGCACAGACAGATTGACTATAACCTCACACCTCCAATGTATTATCTGAGCTGACATGGCACCTATTGTTAAAGATATCTTGAGAATGTGACTTTAAAAAAAGTTCTGGAATTTACTTATGAAACCAACATGGTCATTCTAAAAGATGAGACTTAACAAACAATCCATTCAATATATCATTTCAGTTACATCACACTGTAAACGTTTGCTATAAATTCTGTGTCTTACACTCCACAACCACCTGATGACGAAGCAGCGCTCCGAAAGCTAGTGCTTCGAAACAAACCTGTTGGACTGTAACCTGGTGTTGTGTGATTTCTAACTAAAAAAATTCCAAAACTGTTCACTTCCTCAGCAGTCATACCAGACTTGAATCTCTGTTTCTTTCTTCATCGATGCTGCCAGACCTGCTGGGTTTCTCCAGCACTTTGTACCTGTTTCAGGTTTCAGATTTCCAGCATCCACAGCGTTTTGCTTTTATTGATCTGTAATCTCCAGGTATAGTCAGCCATTCTTTAATGATAACCTTCCAAACAAGAACCTGGTTCTCAAATCAAGAAAACTTTGGCTGTGACACGAATGTGATGTTTTCTCTGCTTGTTTGTATATCCTGGGAAGAAATCATCCAGTACTTAGACAAAATAAGCATCACAATTGCTGATCTTGGAAACAGTGCAATGTTGCCACTCTTTTACCATTTCCCCTAACAAAACTTTCACAGGAAGAGATGCTAATGTGTTGATTTTAAACATTACTCTGTAAAGTTGCCCTGAAGTCTATACTTGGAGCTCTCATTTCAAATAATTTGATTCCCTCTGGCAGTAATTTGTTTTTGGTTAGCAGAATTTTAACAGGCTTCAATATATTGGGGGAAAGTGTTATGTTTTCGAAAATGCATGCCGAAATCCAAATGTTTTAATTTCTCTCTTCTACCATGTCAGTACAACCCTCAAAAAAAATTGAGTAGCTAATGAGGTCCACAGAGAATACTGACACAATCACTACTTCCCATGCTCTTAAATGTCTTTTACTTCAACGTAAAGGCTAATGGCATCTCTTTCAGAAGATCATCCTCTGCAGAAATCTTGTGCCGAGCACAAAGAAGAGCCTGTCTAGTCCTGAAGAAGGGTCATTGGACTGGAAACATTAACTTTGCCTTCCCTCCAACAAATGCTGCCAGACCTGCTGAGTTTTCTGCTCTTGTTCAGGATTCTGACTGTCATTTTGAGATAAATCGGGGAAGGTTAGGATTTTTAATCTGAATAAACCATGGGAATGATGGCATGGTGACAATGTTACTGGACTAGCATTCAAACAGTCTGAGACACAAGTTGATATCCTACCATGGCAGTGGGCTGAATGGTCTTCTTTTGTGTATAACCATTCTCTGATTTGATATTAATAAAACTGGAATTTTAAAAAAAAGAGTCTCAGTGGAGTGACAACTAAAATACAAGAATGTTGTAAAAGCCTCATCTGCTTCATTCATGCAAGGTAGATAAGGTGCTGGAAGTGTACATTTGACTCCATGATGTCACATGGAATCAAACATTGGCGAGGAAAACTCCTCCTGAATACTACCATATGCTTTGCCTCCATGTTGAACTCTACACGCAAGAAGCTCTAAGTGTAGTGAAAGTTAGAACATATTCAAAGTGGTCGCAACATGACTCACCAAAGTCAACAGGCACTAGATATATGAGCTTTCTTTAGAACTACCCATTCTGAAGAAGAATTGGACTTGAAACATTATCTCTGTTTCTCTCTCCACGGATGTTGCCAGACCTGCTGAGTTTCTCCAGTATTCGTTGTGCTTGTTTCAGATTTCCAGCATCTGCAATATTTTGCCTTTATCAGGCACTGGGTATGCTCTGGTCAATAAATGGAACAAAACGCCCTTAGAAATTCATTAAGGGAACTCAGCAGAAATCTAGATAGGCCTTTTCCTGTTATGAAGCAACTGTTTTGTGAATTAAGAAGTTTCACTGGCACAGTGAGAAGAAATTCCAGTACGAGCACCAAGAAGCAGCAATGAGTTTTGGTTACCACATTGCCTTCTTGGGAACTTGTCAAAATATTAGACACTGCACCACCCAACTTTTCTGATGACTCAATAGAAAGTTGAGTAAGCCACGTGTGATTCAAGGCTGAACTTGTAGCTTACCCTAGGAAAAAGTGGGTACTGCAGATGGTGGAGATCAGAGTCTAGATGAGAGTGGTGCTGGAAAAGCACAGCAGGTCAGGCAGCATCCAAGGAGCAGGAAAATTGACATTTCAGGCAAAAGCCCTTCCTAATGAAGGGAGACGTCAATTACTGATGAAGGGCTTTTGCCCGAAATGTCGATTTTCGTGCTCCTCGGATACTGCCTGACCTGCTGTGCTTTTCCAGCACCACTCTAATCTAGACTTGCAGCTTACCCTGATAAACAAAGTTGACAGGCAGGAGGCTGGAAGAACACAGCAAGCCAGGCTGCATCAGGAGTTGGAGAAGTCGGTGTTTCGGGTGTAACCCTTCTTCAGGACAGATATACAAGACAATCTTGTGCAGTGAATATGAATTCAGAGCGAGGACACAATCTGATCAATACTCGCTGCACACTGGGGATTCCCCATTGGCAAATGTCAAACACATGGGAGTGGGAATTAGGAGACAAGTTCAATTCTGGGCTATGAGCCAGCTCTCATTTTCAACCTCCTGGGAAGCAGGATTTTCCAAGGGACAGGGTCTTACTAACACCACAGATGATGATTTTACTATCCAGTTAATGTGCGGGGCTTGGGATGAATGGAAGTAGGAGACCAGGAAACTGGTCCACATTCTCATCGTATTATTGGTCTCACAAGGCTGCTAAAGAACATTTCTGAAGAATGCTTACAGAACATGTTGATCGAGCTAAGGAAAACATTAGCTTTCTTGAAAGAAACATCCTACTGTAGCGTCAACTTACCAGGCGGCTATGGAAGGGAACAAGATCATGTGACATTGCATCACTTCCTGTGATGACATATCCTGTGCCCCATTATAACACATTATGTGGTCAAACTTCAACCCCTTACGCCACAACTGTACCCAACCTGACAACCAGGAATGTTTCCGAAGTTAAACTTTCCATTATTGTGAAGGCCATTAAGAAGCATTTAGAACAGGGTGGGCCATGATAGTAGGGCTAAAAGCTTAAAAAGATGAGAGAGACAGACAAAGAATGGCAGATTTTGGGCGACAATTCAAACTTAAGGCAGCTACATGACATTGCCAATAAAGAAAGACCTGCATTATGGTTAACTGTCCTCAGTCCAAGATTACACGATGACTGACTACATATCAGGCTGGGAGAAAGTGAGGGCTGCAGATATTGGAGATCAGAGTCGGGAGTGTGGTGCTGGAAAAGCACAGCAGGTCAGGCAGCATCCGAGGAGCTGGACAGTCGACAATTCGGACATAAGCCTGATTCGGTGTTGACTCTCCTGCTCCCTGGATGCCGTCTGACCTGCTGTGCTTTTCCAGCGCCACACTCTCTAGATATCAGGCAAGCAGTAGTCAGGAAACTTACAACATAGCTTCTGGATCCAGGGACTAATATACTATTTAAAGCGAGGCAAAAGTGAGGACTGCAGATGCTGGAAACCAGAGTTTAGATCAGAGTGGTGCTGGAAAAGCACAGCGGGTCAGGCAGCATCTGAGGACCAGGAAACGTGATGTTTCAGGCAAAAGCCCTTCATCATTCCTGATGATGAAAGACTTTTGCCTGAAATGTCGATTTTCCTGCTCCTCGGATGCTGTCTGACCCGTTGTGCTTTTCCAGCACCACTCTGATCTAAACTATCATATAAAGCGACCCAACAAATTTGTTGACTCTTCAACAAATATCCAGACAACTTTTTTTGCTCCATCGCATTAGGAATGTGAGGTAGAGACCTCTTCTTGGCGATGAATATATCCCCATCACCAATTCTTAACCGACATGGTCTCTCAACATTCTGCACATGGTGTTCCAGGCCCTCAGTTAAACCCAGTGATCTTCATACCCACCACACCCACTGTTCAACCTCTTTTCTAACCACATTCAGTCAGTGGTAATTCCTTCTTTTGTTTCCACTTAGGGATCTGACTGGATTGAGATGGGTCAGTTGGCTCTGTCTCTGTGCTGCCGCCTGATACAGTGGCAGTGACTGGGAACTTTCATATACATCCAGGGAGTTTGGTTCGGGGTGCTCTCAAGTCCTAACGTTTCAGATTGTTCTGTGGAGAGAGCACAAAGGTAGATGTCACCATTTGGCCATCGAGGTAGGTTTAGAGTACTGAAGGTCTTCTAGATGGGCAAAGCAGATAGGGCTATTCATGAACAGGATCTGTAAGATTCAGCACGCGTTCTAAGTTTTGCAGATTACACCACTCATCTGATAAAAGATGCTCTGGCAATGCTTAAGGCAAGACAAGTTGGCATTGACTGAGATGCCTGCTAGCAACAATTATGGCTTTTCTCCATTCCAAAAGTTTTAATTGTTTCTTCTGGAGATGTCACACTTCAATACACAGGCTCGCTGGATTGTCAGACAAAAATGAGTTTTGTTTACTTGTATGCCGTTGCGTTGTGTTTATGAAAGATTTCTGAGAGTGTGGTGAACCCGCTGTTACCATCATTGATGAGTTCCTCCTCAACTCAATCTCTTGAATGTTGATTAGAGGATGGCGGAAGGGAAATGCCAAGAGGCAACATGGCCCCCTCCTCTTTGTCCTCTCGTCCATAATCCAATTATTCCTGGGTTTGTTGAATGTTGGCATCAGTGTATTTTGCAGCCGTGGTGGTTACTGGGTGTAGCCACACAGGAGGGTTGGTTTAGCAGTCAGGAAGGTAATTCCCTTTTTTGTTCATGAACCAAGCAAAGGTAAGCTCTGGATGGAGCCTTTCACAGAACTTCAGGAACACTGAACAGTACCAAAGTGTAAAGACAGAGTGTGCGATCCAGCAGATTAGAAGGGGATAAGGAACAGATAGATTGCAGGGTCAAATTCCCGATATAAAACATATACTTCGACCACCATCATAACAACTAGGGGCAAGAATAGGCAGTTCCACCCCTCAAGCCCACTCCACCATTTAATATGATCATGGCTGATCTCATCTCTGTTTCAACTCCACTTTCCTGCCCGCTTCCCATAACCCTTCCACCCCGTTACTAATTAAAAATCTGTCTACCTCCTCCTTAAATGTATTCGATGTTCCAGTGTCCACCACAGTCTGGGATACAGAATTCCACAGCTGAGGGCACATGGGTATTGGCACTGGATTCATAATCCAAGAGAACCCAGGTAATATCCTGAGGATCCAGGTTCAAATCACATTGCTGCAGATAGTTTTTTTATGGAATTCAAATTGTACTAAGGCTTTGAAAAGGCAAATGATGATCTTGTCGTAAATCGCTCACTGGCAATTCTCATTAAGGAAAGAAAAGCCATCAGCCTTTCGCCATCTGTCCTACAAGTGACTCCAAACCCACAGCATTGTTGAGTCTGTGCTCTGAAATAACCGAGCAAGTCACTCACACATGCAACCGCTAGGAAAGTATAAAGGAATGAAACTGGACATCAGGCAACTCCTCTTTACAATAGACCCCAGATGGGAAAGCTGTCTCACAGACTAGTCAAGCAACAGCCTGACATACTCATATTCACATACCTTCCACACCATTGTCCATGACAATGCCATCAAAATCCCAGAGGAGACAACACAGTATTGTAGAGTGAGGAAGAAATCCCCAACATGGACTTTAGAGCCAATGAAGACTAATGGCTTCAGGTCAAATATAGACAAGGAAACCTCTCACTAAATACCACATGCCACTACACTGTTTCCTCTATCCCCATGGCTGATTAATCAGTACTACTCTGTGTTCACCTAGAGGCGGCGCTAAGGGTGGAAAGGACACATTATGTACTCTGGGTGGGGGATTTCAGCGTCCACTACTATTGGCCAAACTGGTCGGGTCTTAATGGACTACTCTGCATAACTGGGCCTGTGGATCTGCCACAAAAGGGGAAAAAAACTTACCTAACCTGATCCTCGGAGAAAGTGAGGACTGCAAATGCTGGAGGCCAGAGTTGAAGAGCGTGGCGCTGGAAAAGCACAGCCGGAGAATACTGAAGAATGCTCCTTGGATGCTGCCTGACTGGCTGTGCACTTCCAGTGCCACACTCTTAGACTCTAGCCTGATCCTATCCAATCTGCCTGCCACAGAGGCACCTATCACTGAGCGACCACCACATAGCTGTTCCTCAGTCGAAGGCGTTTGGTATGCTTTCTTTTATTGGTCAGAGTATTGAGTACAGGAGTTGGGAGGGCATGTTGCGGCTGTACAGGACATTGGTTAGGCCACTGTTGAAATATTGCGTGCAAATCTGATCTCCTTCCTATCGGAAAGATGTTGTGAAAATTGAAAGGGTTCAGAAAAGATTCACAAGGATGTTGCCAGGGTTGGAATATTTGAGCTATAGGGAGAGGCTGAACAGGCTGGGGCTGTTTTCCCTGGAGCGTCTGAGGCTGAGGGGTGACCTTAGGGGTTTACAAAATTATGAGGGGCATGGATAGGGTAAATAGGCAAAGTCTTTTCTCTGGGGTGGGGGAGTTCAGAACTAGAGGGCATAGGTTTAGGGTGAGAGGGGAAAGATATAAGAGAGAGACCTGAGGGGCAACTTTTTCCACACAGAGGGTGGTACGGGTATGGAATGAGCTGCCAGAGGATGTGGTGGAGGCTGGTATAATTGCAACATTTAAGAGGCATTTCAATGGGTATATGAATAGGAAGGGTTTGGAGGGATATGGGCCGGGTGCTGGCAGGTGAGACTAGATTGGGTTGGGATATCTGATCAGCATGAACGAGTTGGACCGAAGGGTCTGCTTCAATGCTGTAAATCTCTATGATTCTATGACCCATCTTCACATTGAGAATGTTCTCCATCGTGTTGTGTGGCACTATCCCTGTGCTAAATGGGATAAACTTCGAACAGATCTAAAAACTCAAGACTGGGCAACCAAGCGGCATTGTGGGCCATCAGCGGCAGCTGAATTGTACTCCAATACAACCTGTAAGCTCATGGCCCGGCATATCCCCTACTTTACCATCACCATCATGCCACTGAATCAGCACTGGTTCAAGAGAGAGTGCAGGAGGGAATGCCAGGAGCAACACCAGGCATACCTAAAAATAAGGCAAAAGTGAGGACTGCAGATGCTGGGGATCAGAGTCGAGGGGGTGGTGCTGGAAAAGCACAGCAAGTCAGGCAGCATCCAAGGAGCAGGAAAATCGACGTTCTGGGCAAAAGTCCTTCATCAGGTGCCAATCTGGTGAAGCCACAACACAAGACTACCTGTGTGCCAATAATAGCAAATACAGTCCTGTTGATTCTTAAACACCTCATAATTAACCTTATTGTCAAAATCATTTGGCAAAATTCCTTCAACACCAGACCTCTCCAACAAGCACCAAGGCAGAATTTTAAAGAAACGTACTACTTGTGACATCCTTCATGCATGCCCACACTCTCTTGCACCATCAGACACCCTTGAAGAGGGTAGAGACTGTCACACATCTCCTTCTCGAACGTGCCTTTTGTAAAGGAAGTCTGGAGGGAGACGCAGTGTTTTTTTTGTAGAGGTTCGTCCCCAGCAGCACCGAGACATGGGACTCTGTGTTCCACGGTCTGTTCCCCAGGACGTACACTGAGACAAACATCAACTGACCCTTGAGGACCATCAACTCAGTGAAAGACCCTCTTTGGTCTGTCTATTGGTCTTCCAGAGAAAGGAGTTGACCCCAACCGAGTGTTGCAGACTGGCACATGCCAAGGTCCAGGACAATGCGCTGAAGGACACAGTGAAGCTTAGAGCAGCTGCTGCTGAAGGCAAGGTGGGGAAAGATCACTGTCTGAGGTCTTTCTGCCAAAGTCCAACAAGGGTCCATTCAGTCATCAGATCCGCTCACTGTCTTGATGTACGTATTAGCATCCTGCACGAGTAGGAAACGTCTTCGTATTTGGAACTTCAGGGAAAGATCAAATTCCTAAGTTTGGTTTTTCTTTTCAGCAAAGTCTGTATAGAACTGCTTTTGTACTGTGTACGTACATCAAGATTTTTATTATGAATGAAGTATAATTTGCAATTAAAAACGCTTTATAATCAATCTGTTCAAAGATGTTATTACACGCCTCAGGTGCAGGCTGGAACATGAACTCAGGCCTTCTAGTCTAGAGGTAGGGACACTATTACTGCCCCACAAGAGCGCCATTTTTCAGGATATTGTCCTAGGCTCAACCATCTTCAGCTACTTCATCAATGACCTTCCCTTCATCATTAGGTCAGAAGTGGGGATGTTTGCCGATGATTGCAAGTGTTCAGCACCATTCACGATTCCTCAGCTACTAAAGCAGTCCATATCCAAATGCAACAAGATCTGGACAATATCCAGGTCTGGGCTGACAAGTGGCAAGTAATATTCATACCAATCAATTACCAGGCAGTGACCATCTCCACGGACTGACAATTTAATCAATGCTCCTTGACATTAAATTTCATGACCATCACTGAAGCCTCTACTATCAACATCCTGCAGGTGCCCATTGACCAAGAACTGAACTGGACTTACCACATAAACGCTGTGCCTACAAAAGTAGGTCAGATGACAGGAATTCTGCAACAAGTAACTGATCTTTGAATCTCCAAAACCTGTCCACAAATTAGGAGTGTGACGCAACACTCGTCACTTGGATGTGTGCAACTCTAACAACACTCAAGAAGTTTGACAGCATTCAGGACAAAGCTGCCCACTTGATTGGCGCGACATCTACAAACATTCATTCCCATACATTCAGTAGTGGCAGTGTGTGCTTTTCACAAGCTGCACCGCAGAAATTCACCAAGACTTCACAATGATAGAAGATTAGAGCTTTATCCTGACATGTCACCAAAGGGTAATATTGAACAACACACAACAATACACCGAAAATTCAATTATACTTTTCTTTTGAACAACACGCTTTGGACAGAGAGATTCGATGTGCTGAAGGCTATTTGATAGCTCGATAGTCATTTCTTTTTCTCTAGACTAGCAACAGACGACAAAGTAATTAGGATTGGAACAAGGATTGTTCCACAGGCATGTGACCAGGGGAGTGCCACAAGGATCGGTGCTGGGCCCTCTACTTTTCATCATTTACATAAATGATTTGGATGCGAGCATAAGAGGTACAGTTAGTAAGTTTGCAGATGGAAGTGTAGTGGACAGCGAAGAGGGTTACCTCAGATTACAACAGGATCCGGACCAGATGGGCCAGTGGGCTGAGAAGTGGCAGATGGAGTTTAATTCAGATAAATGTCAGGTGCTGTATTTTGGGAAAGCAAATCTTAGCAGGACTTATACACTTAATGGTAAGGTCCTAGGGAGTGTTGCTGAACAAAGAGACCTTGGAGTGCAGGTTCAGAGCTCCTTGAAAGTGGAGTCGTAGGTAGATAGGATAGTGAAGGCGGCGTTTGGTATGCTTTCCTTTATTGGTCACAGTATTGAGTACGGGAGTTGGGAGGTCATGTTGCGGCTGTACAGGACATTGGTTAGGCCACTGCTGGAATATTGCATGCAATTCTGGTCTCCTCCCTATCGGAAAGATGTTGTGAAACTTGAAGGGGTTCAGAAAAGATTCACAAGGATGTTGCCAGGGTTGGAGGATTTGAGCTACAGGGAGAGGCTGAACAGGCTGGGGCTGTTTTCCCTGGAGCGTCGGAGGCTGAGGGGTGACCTCATAGAGGTTTACAAAATTATGAGGGGCATGGATAGGATAAGTAGGCAAAGTCTTTTCCCTGGGGTGGGGGAGTCCAGAACTAGAGGGGCATTAGTTTAGGGTGAGAGGGGAAAGATATAAAAGAGACCTAAGGGGCAACGTTTTGAAACAGAGGGTGGTACGTGTATGGAATGAGCTGCCAGAGGATGTGGTGGAGGCTGGTACAATTACAACATTTAAAAGGCATTTGGATGGGTGTATGAATAGGAAGGGTTTGGAGGGATATGGGCCAGGTGCTGGCAGGTGGGACTAGATTGGGTTGGGATATCTGGTCGGCATGGACAGGTTGGATCGAAGGGTCTTTTTCCATGCTGTACATCTCTATGACTCTATGACTCCTTAGTCAGCACCTTCCAAACACACAATCACTTTGATCTCGAAGGACAAGGGGGTAGCAGATACATGGGAACACCACTGCCTACAAATTCCCCTCTAAGGTGAGAGGAGAAAGATTTAAAAAGGACATGGGAGCACCTTTTTTTTAAAAAAAACACAGAGAGTGGTCCATATATGGAATGAATTTCCAGAAGAAGTGTCAGGTGTTAGTACAGTTACAATGTTTAAAAGACATTGGGATAAGTACATGAACAGGAAATGTTTGGAGGAATATGGGCCAAGCTCAGACAGGTGGGACAAGTTTGGATTGGGTTTATCATCAGCATGGACTGGTTGGGTCTGCTTCCATGCTGTATGACTCCAGCATCACAGAGTCACTCACCGTCCTGACATGGAAATATATCATCATTCCTTCAGTGTCGCTGGGTCAAAATCCTATAACTCCCTCCCGAACTACACTGTGGGTCTACTTGTAGCACATGGACTCCAGCAATTGAAGCAGGCAGCTCTTCACCTTCTCAGGGGTGGTTAGGGATGGGCAATAAATGTTGGCCCAGCCTACAATGCTGATATGCCACAAAGGAAGAAAATTTGCTGCAGTTCACTACAGATGACTAGCTATTGGACATCGAAAAGGCTCTTACCTTTTATTTAAACTGTTCGTAAAGGTACTTGCTAATTGCATCCCTGAATCTTCCCGTCCCACATCATCTATTATTACCTACTTCTGTCATCATTTATATTGGACGAATGTCTCCTATGCTCTCTTAACCGACTCATTGGTTATTTGATTCATGATTCGTGATTGCAGTACATCTCTATGACTCTACTACTCAGAACCCTCAATCCTCGGCTGAGTTTAGAATTACTGTACGTTTCACACAATTTTTTTTATTTCAGATTCTTAGAAAGATGGAATAGAGTCAAAGTTTTTACAGCACAGAAAAGGCCATTTGGCCATTGTACATGGCTCCAACAAAAACAACCCCAGCCTATCTAGTCTCTCTTCATAGTTGAACCATTTCAGCTTAGGGGACTTCCTGAAGAATCTCCTTCCCACCATTCATCCTCTAGCTGTAGGGCACTGTACACAGTACTCTAGCAATGGCTGAACTAACATTAAATGCAGTTCTGCCATAATTTTCTTGCTCTTGTATTTTGCCCAGTGAAGCAGAGAAGATGATTTTTTTTCAAAGGACGCCCAGAATAAAAGCCATGGGTTAGGAATATAGGAACATAAGTAGACCATTCAGACCCTCAAGCCTGCTCTGCCTGTCAATGAGATCATGGCTGATCTGTGGCCTAACTCCATATACCTGCCTTTGTTCCATATCCATTAATACCCTTACTTAATGAAAATGTATTGTTATGGACCAGACCAGACCACATCAAAGTATTTTAAGAAGGTAGCCTAGATCCTAACATTTTCTTATTTTAAAGGCAAAATAAAGTGCTGTGTTCCAGGTGCAATTCGATTGGCCAAACAAGACTTCAAGCAAAACATAACTTATTCAAACACTATATTTAAAACGCAACAAAAATAAAAGAAGAACTTAGAATAATTTAAATCTATGGAAAAACTGAACAGAATAGATATAGTAACTGTTAACTGTTCCAATGTAGTAGCATCCCATAAACACACCCTTTGGCGAAAAGACAAATTCAGAGAACAAATTTTGTCTTACATGCAAACAGCAGCCTAATAAGAGAACTGCCAGCCTCTAACCATAACCAAAAGAGGCAAAAAATAGCTTCCACTTCAAGACCACAATAAGCAACTACTGAAAGCTAAACTAAAAATCCTGGCTCCATGGGAGGTTGACCACACCCACTCAGGCTGCTTCTACTATTCCAATTTTGTTTTAAAAACCCAGGGCCCCTCAAATTATCATAGACTGCTTTCCACCTGTCCCCAACCCCTCTCTCAAAGAAACCAAGACAAAACATCCCTCTTAAAGTCACAAGCAACACCATTTTATAGTCCAATAGGTTTATATTGAATCACTAGCTTTCAAGGGCTGCTTCTTCATCAGGTGATTGCTTTGAAAGTTAGTGCTTCCAAATAAATCTGTTGGACCATTACCTGGTGTTGAGTGATTTTTAACTTTGTCCACCTCAGTCCAACATTCCTGAAAAAGGGCTTATGCCCGAAACGTCGATTCTCCTGTTCTTTTGATGCTGCCTGACCTGCTGCGCTTTTCCAACAACACATTTTTAAGCCGATCTCAGTCCAACACTGGCTCCTCCAAATCTTAAGGTCACAGTATCGTCACAGTATCTATCCCAGATTTGAAATAAATAACTGATTCAGCCACTGCCATTTGTGAAAGAGTGTTCCAAACCCCTCCCAACCTCTAAGTGTACAAGTGACTCCGAACATCCCTCCTGAATGATCTGGCCCTAATTCTGAGACTATGCCCCCACAGTTCTTGAATCCCCAACCAGTGGAAATAGTTTATCTTTATCTACCCTGTCTTTATCTGTTAATATCTTGAAGGCTTTGATCAGATCACCCTTTAGCCTTGTAATTTCTATAGAAAGCAGGCCTAATTTGTATAATATCTCCTCTAACACCCAAAGTCCAGATATCACCTCTAAACCCACATTGTACTCCCTCCAAGGCCAACATAAGGTGTGGTCTGCTCACAATATTCCAAGTTGGATCTAAATCAGGTGCTGCTGGTTGCCATCGATGTACCAATAAAGCAGTTGTGGGAAGGGACCAATCAGGGTCTAATCAGGGTTACTGTCTATTCACTGATATAATCAGTTCCTCTAATGCCAAGTCTGGTAGTCTAATATGTGAGTTCAACTAGAGTGTACATTTTATATACTTTCATGTTTTGCATGCTTTACCTAAGTTTTATTATTTGTCATTTCCCCCTCAGATTTTGGATCATCATCATGGCAATGTTCTTAACATGTAAACCTTAAATCAGGATAATGTTCCCGTCACACCTTTAAATGCGATGAACATCTGATTTCTTTTGAATTATGAAGGACAATATTTCTGTCAATGGAGATCATCTCATGGTCTGTGGCTCCATTCGAAATCCTCATCATCTATTGACATTTTTGATTTTCCTTCCTTTGTCTATCCTCCAATGAAAAGGTCTTGAAGGAGCTCTCAGGACGACTTGAGGTTTACACATTTGAGTGCAGTCATTGCCGTAATGGTGGGCAACAACAGCAGCCATTTTCACACAGCAAGATTCCACAAACAGCAAACGATACCATGCACATGTCTTTTTATCATTTATTGGTTAAAGGACAAAGGTTGGCGAGAATCTTGTTTCAATTCATTCATGAGGTGTGGATGCTGAAGGCTAGATTAACATTTATTTATTTTCTAAACATCCTTTTCAGAGATGCTCTGATACATCTCTGGAGTAGGTGGAATTCAAACCAGGTCTCCAGGTCCAGAAGTAGTGACACTACCATTGCAGCACAATAAGCCCAGGTCAACATGTACTGCAAAAACCCTACTTCCTTAGAGGGCAGTTAAGAGTCAAATATACCGTTGTGGGTTTAGAGTCACATATAGGCCAGACCAGGTAAAGACAACAGGTTTCCTTCCCTTCATAAGGAGCCAGTTGGATTTTTAACAATAACCATTGGACAAACTTGGGACTTCTTGTTTTCACTGAATTCAAACTTTAACCATCTGCCATGGTAGTATTCAAACGCATGCCTCCTGAACATTGGCCTGGGGTGGTCCTGGAATGCTAATCCTGTGACATCACCACTGCCTCTCTTTAGCAACCTTGATTTCCTTCAAAGATCTACCTCAGAGAAAAGAAGGGCTTTGGTTCAATGGTTGCTTTTTGGGTTAATCAGTTGGATTCAACATTTCCACACTATATCACTAAAGCATCAGCCTGGATTTTGTGCTTCAACCTTGGTGTACTTTGAAATTGAAAAGGAAGCGTTTTTATTGTGACAATACCTCGCTGAAGCACTTTTGAAATACTGCATTCAATTGTGGTCTCCCTGCTACAGGAAAGATGTTGTTAAACTTGACAGATTTACAAGGAATATCGCCAGGGTTGGAGGGTTTGAGTTATAGGGAAAAGCTGAATAGGCTGGAGCTATTTTCCCTGTAGCAGAGGCTGAGGGGTTATATTATAATTTATGAATTGTAAAATCATGAGGGGCATTGATAAAGTGAATAGTCAAGGTATTTTTTTTCCCAGGGTAGGGGAGTCCAAAACTAGAGGGCATAGGTTTAAGGCGAGAGGGGGAAGATTTAAAGGGATCTAAGGGGCAACTTTATCGTGCAGAATGAGCTGCCAGAGGAAGTGGTGGAGGCTGGTACAATTGCAACATTTAAAAGGCATAGGGATGGGTATATGAATAGGAAGGGTTTAAGAGGGATATGGGCCAAATGCTGGCAGATCAGGTTAAGATATCACGTTGTCACAGACAAGTTGGACCGAAGGGTCTGTTTCTGTGCTGTATAACTCTGTGAATGCTAATGTAGTTAAGCAATCACTTTTCTGTCCAGCCAGGTTGTAGCAAGAGACTAAACATTTGGTCCCTACAGTATGTTTAAAAGATGTAAAACCTATCAGACAGATCGACCTGCAGTTCTGCCTTAAACAGAAGCCAAAGGTCAGCATTGACTGGCAAAGTATAGGACAACTTATCCTCGGAAGGGGAAGGTACAAATAATCATTACTCCCCATGCATTATACCAGCCTCCAATCTTGGAATCTAAATTTACAAGCTTTTTTTGATTGGTTTAAAATTACTACAGAAAGTGTTGCTGTCTTCCTTTCTATCCATTTAATTCTGGGATGATATTACTGTTCCCTGGTGGATTATCCTGGAATAATCTTTAAAAGGAAACAACGTGGTATAAAATGACTTTTAAGCATTCCAGTTCGGCCTGTAAACTGCTCACCATTGTTAATCTCACCATTTCCTTTTTGTCATAAAACCTATTTCTTATACAGTCCTTTCATATTCAGGGTATTCACAAAATATACTCTTGTTCAATTCAAATCGAGACATCTTTATGCTACACCGAAGGAAGCATCTGGGGAAACCAGTAAATGAACAAAATCACTTAGGTAATTTTTTTTTGCTAAAATTAGCACTGCTGCCTGTGGGTCCCATCAATTTTCATGAAACACGCACTGACAAGTGTTGCAAACTTTGGGCTCCTATCACATTGTCTAAATTTCTTGCTAGCAAAGGATGCATTCCTGCCTGGACTGCTTCATTAACATGAAGGATGGGAGTCATCGAGAACTGAACTGTGCTTCATAGTAAAGGCAGAAGCTGTGCCAAGTGCCTTTGGCACAAGTACCCATCAAGCGACTGTTAGCCAACATGTTACCCAATTGGTATCCTCTTTCAAATCCTCCATACCAACCAGAGTCTAGGTCCAGCTACAACATTGATACGCAACAGCCCTGGTCTCTTAAATCAAATTTATTCGGTAAAAGTATCCACAAATGTGTTACTATTGAGATACATAAAGTTGTATTTGGGACATGCTGGGAAAGCACTGACTATGTTTGCTCCCCTTGAGAAAAATGAGATCAGCTGGTGTATTGCTGCAATCTATTAATGATGGAGCTTCCACAGCACTGTTAGGCAGGGGTGATTGACGGAGTGACAACGAGTTCCTAAATCAGTTTTATTTGTTAAATGGTGCTATGCAAATGAAAATTGCTGTTATCAATGGCTTAGTGAAATGATATTTCCATAAGATAAAGGAATATAGACAAAGATGCTTGAGCAGAATATATTTGCAACCTTTGTGGCGGTATTTCAGTGACAGAAACCTGCAATTTGAACCTGGGAGAGATCTATAAAAAAATATCAGAGCGTGTTGATGTCTGTTGCACAGTTTATAGGTCTCTGCATCGGGTTGTGCAACACAAAATTACAAACTCATTCTTTCCAGATTTTGCACACCTGCTCTGAGACTTTCTGATTGCGGTGTCAACTAAAGGTAAGGATAGCTGGAAATAATCCAAAGCATTTTGATTATGAAAGAGTGCAAGGTTATCTTTCAGTGTATTTGAACAAGTCAATGCGTGGGGCCACTTTTACCCCTCATGGTCAAGTTTTTCTATCTGTTCATTCATCCTGTCATAATGCATTTCTGCTCCATTCTTCATCTCTCTTCTTCAATATGTTAGATTCTTCATTTATGTTTGGGATTCTAGCCAGCCTGAAGATCACTGGATTATCTTGTGTGTTTATGAATGCGCACAGAGAGTCCCTTGAATGGCTGTTATCATTGAGTAAGGTCTGCCAGGTGTGCCAAAAGCCAAATAATAGGGGGGAGGTAGGGTGATGGTTTTATGTTAAGGGCGGGCCAACTGTATGAGAGGGAGGCAATGGTCTGGTGGTATCATCACTGGGCTATTAATCCAGAGACCCAGGTAATGTTCTGGTGACTCGTGTTCAAATCCTTCCAAACATTGTGAGCTGTGGTTTGTGATTTTAAAAATAGTGCATTTTTGATAGGCTTTTTGGCGCAGTGCTAGTGTCCCTACTTCTATACCAGGAATCCTGGTTTAAGTCCCACACACCCATAGGTGTACAATACCATCACTGGACAAGTTGGTTACAAAATATAAAAAGAAATCAGGTGGAAATTGGACCTATAATGTAGATGGGGAACAAGTCATCAGCGTGCAGGAGTTTCATGGTGTGAAAGTTTAAACAAGATTCTGATGACAAAGGATGTTCTTGAATTCTGTCTGACCAACATTTAAAGTTTAGTGATTAATGATGACACTTTATCTATTATATTGCAACACTTTACAAAGATCAGTGAGATATGTGTACAAGATGGTGATGGAACAAGATAAGGAAATGACCTTAAGTGAATTCTCTAGAAATATCACTTCACTAAGCCAATGATAGCAGCACTTTCCATTTGTGTAGCACCACTAAATGAATAAAAACAACTTGAGAATTATTTGTAAAGTGTTGAAATATAATAGATAAAGTGTACGCGATGTCATCATTAATCGCTAAAGTTTAAATGCTGGTCTAAGCACATCCTTTGTTATTAGAGTTTTGTTTAAACTTACACACCACAAAACTCCTACACACTGATTACATGTTCCCCATCACTCGATCAACAGCCCCTACCTAACAGTATTGAGAGAGCTCCATCATTAGGAGGTTGCAGCAATACAGACATGATCACATCTTTCCTCAAGGGGAACTGGCATAGTTAATGCTTTGCCAATATGATCCAAATAAGATTTGATGTCATAATGCGATCACTTTTATGAATATACTTATGACTTCTTGTTTGTATACACTGAACAACTTGACTCTCTTTAATCAAAGTTAAAAATCTCACAACACCAAGTTATCATCCAACAGGTTTATTTCAAAGTACAAGCTTTCAGAGTGCTGCTCCTTCGTCAGGTAACTATTAGAACTGTCACAGTACGGGAGGCGGCCGTTCAGCCCATAAGCAACTGCAACAGCTTTATTCTGTAGTGCCAATCTTCTGGCTTTTCCCCCAAGATCCCTGCACACCACATTTCTAGCCAAATAATCATCCAATGCTCTCTTGAATGCCTCAATTTCCAGGCAGTATGTTCTAGACCCTAACTACATTCCAGGTGAAAAGCTTTACATCACATCACCCTTGTTTTCTCTGTATTTTAAAATTAGAATTAGAATCATTAAGGTGTGGAAACAGACCCTTCAGCCCAACAAGTCCACACTGACCCTCCGAAGAGTAACCCATCCAGACCCATTTCCCCAATTCTTTTACTCTACATTAACCCCTGACTAATGCACCTAGCCTACGCATCCCTAGACACTATGGGCAATTTAACATGGCCTATTCACCTGACCTGCACACCTTTGTGACTGTGGGAGGAAACCGGAACACCCGGAGGAAACCCACGCAGACACGAGGAGAATGTGCAAACTCCACACAGACAGTCGCCCGAGGCTGGAATTGAACCCAGCTCCCTGGCACCTCAAGACAGCAGTGCTAACCACTGAGCCACCGTGCCACCCAGTCATGGGCTTTCTATGTGTCTATGTCCTCTCATTTTACAAGTGGAAGCGGTTTCTTCCTGGATCTATCAAATCTCTCAGCCTTCTTCGTTCCAAGGAGGAATCTCACCTTAGAGTCACACAGCATGAAAAAAGACCCTTCAGTGCAACCAGTCCATGCTGAACATAATCCCAAACTAAACGAGTCTCAAATGCCTGCTCCTGGCCCACGTCCCTCCAAGCCTTTCATATTCATGTACTTATCCAAACGTCTTATAAATGTTGCAATTGTACACACATCCACCACTTCCTCAGGAAATGCATTCCACACGTGCACCACCCTCGGTGTAAAAATCTGCCCATGTCTTTTTTAAAATCTTTTGTCTCTCACCCTAAAAATGTGCCCCCTACTTTTGAAATCCCCAATCCTAGGGAAGAGACAACTACCACTAACTATCTTTACCCTTCAGTATTTTATACACTTTGACAAACTAATAATCTTCTTCAAACTATCCACATAACTGAAGGTTCTCATTCCTCGAGCCATTCTTGTAAATCCTATCTGCACTCTGTCCAATGATTTCACATTTTTCCTATGATGTGGCACCCACGTTATCTATCCTGAAGGTAGAAGCATGGCACGACGTGTCGAAATGCTGGTGTGTGTGACCATGTATCAAAGATTGAGCAGATGGAAAGGTGAGGGAGGCAATGTATGAGTATTTGGATAGACATGGTGTGCACATTATGGGAAACAGGCAGAAGATTGGCACTAGTAAGCGAACTGCCGCAGTATGATGGGATGACTGGCCTCCTCTGAGCCATTCCAATTCTATGAATGAAAAGTTGTTCAGTGCATAAGAGCAAGTCAGAGTTATTCATAACAAGAGTCACTAAATGTGATATCATTGTAACATGTGGTCTTATCATAGAATCCCTTAGTGTGGAAACAGTCAACAGTCAACCCAACAAGTCCACACCAACCCTCCAAATAGTATCACACTCAGACCCATTCCCTTACCCGACTACTCTACATTTACCCCTGACTAATGCACCTAACCGACACATCCCTGAACACTATGGGCAATTTAGCATGGCCAATTCACCCGAACCTACACATCTTTGGACCGTGGGAGGAAACCGGAGTAAACCCACGCAGACACGGGGAGAATGTACAAACTCCAGACAGACAGTCACCCGAGGCTAGAACTGAACCCAGGTCCGTGGCGCTGTCAGACAGCAATGTTAACCACTGAGCCACTGTGCCACAAATGCACACACTGCAAGTGTGAATCCATAACTTTCAAATTGCAGCCACAGACCTGGCCAGTATGGGGACTGGACCCACGTCCGTGGCATTAATAGCACCACACCTGTAACCATCTGAGCTAACCGAATTTCTCGTACCGGATTGGGGTGGATATGTTTCCGGCAGAGCTGAGATGCAAATTCGGCAATCTGAACACAAACATTAGAGTTACCAGCTGAAGTCAGGAAGCTTGATGGACATTTGTTTTATTTACCCAGGAATGACATCTTGACACAAAAACAGAAATTGCTGGAGAAATTCGGCAGGTCTGGTAGCATCTGAGGAAAGAAAGCAGAGTTAACATTTTTAAGTCCAGTGACCATGCTTCAGAGTTGATAGTAGCTAGGAAACTGTGGCATATATCCTGAAGACAGGGGCTTGTTGAGGGGATAAGGCAAGTGAGCAGATGGGCAGAGATGGAGCCCAGACAGAGGGAATGACAGTTTGGGAGACAAAGGGATGTTATAGAATCCCCACAGTGTGGAAACAGGGCATTAGGCCCAACAAGTCCACACTAACCCTTTGAAGAGTTACCCACCCAGAACCATTCCTCTACATTTCCCCTAACCTACACATCCCTAATACTATGGGCAATTTAACACAACCAACTCACCTAAACTGCACGTCTTTGGAGGAAACCCATGCAGGCACAGGCAGAACGTGCAAATTCCACACAGTCACTAGAGGCTGGAATTGAACCCAGGTCCCTGGCGCTGAGAGGCAGCAGTGTTAACCACTGAGCCACTGTGGATGTAGGTGAGCCAGGGAAGCTGAAAATGGGGACCATAAGGATGTGTAAATGGGTTGGCTATATAATATCCTGATGCCTTGAGGCTGGTACAGTTACATTTAAAAGGCATCTGGATGGGTATATGAATAGGAAGGGGTTAGAGGGACTTGGGCCAGGTCCTGGCAAATGGGACTAGACTAATTTAGTATTTCTGGTCAGCATGGACGAGTTGGACCGAGGGGTCTGTTCCTGTGCTGTACAACACTATGTATAAACAGTTCTACCTGAAATCAGCGCTTACAACTCCTTCTGTTACACTCCTTGCCAGTACCACAGGTAAAATCATACTCAATACTTTATTTTGGCTAGCTTTACACTTGGTTTAAAAAAAAGAGCATTCCATTCACTTCAAACTTCCTATTTAATCGCAGCCTTGTTCCTATGGCAACTTCATTAGGCACAAAGGCAGCAAAAGCCCTTGGCAGTCTGGTCAGTGACAGCATTGCTAACCATCCCCAGCCACACAACCAACTCATTCACCTCAGCAGCAAACTGGGAGAAGAGGGGGGGGGGGGGGGGGGCGCTTTCACATCATTAATGGCACAGGTTTGCAGATTGTGCTGCCTCACTGTCACATTCAGTGGAACAGGGACTTCATGGAAAGGGTTTGTTGATCATAATCTTCTAAGCACTTTTTTTTTCTGGGGAGGGGTGTGGGGACGGGGGAGAAAGAAAGAGAAAAAGCAGAGCTGGCAAACAAAATGATCAAAAGACAACATCAACACAACCTCTGCTGTTGTCCAACTGGTTGAATAGAGCTAATTTTGTGATTGGCCAAAATCACATGAATCAATGAAAAAAAGGATTACATGGATGTTGCCAGGGTTGAAGGGTTTGAGCTATAGGGAGAGGTTGAATAGGCTGGGGCTGTTTTCCCTAGAGTGTCGGATGTTGCCAGGGTTGAAGGGTTTGAGTTATAGGGAGAGGTTGAACAGGCTGGGGCTGTTTTCCCTGGNNAAAGATATAAAAGGGACCTAAGGGGCAACCTTTCACACAGAGGGTGGTACGTGTATGGAATGAGCTGCCAGAGGAAGTGGTGGAGGCTGGTACAATTACAACATTTAAAAGGCATCAGGATGGGTATAATGAATAGGAAGGGTTTGGACGGATATGGGCCAAGTGCTGGCAGGTGGGACTAGATTGGGTTGGGATATCTGGTCAGCATGAACGAATTGGACCAAAGGATCTGTTTCCATGCTGTACATCTCTATGCCCCTATAACTCTATATATAAATAGAATTAGTCCTGCTGAAAATCTATCCTTAGTTTAATGCAACATACTTTATATATTTTCCAATCAGTCCAATGATACATTTTCAGTGGCTATCAGACTATTTGTAAATCAGTAATGTGTCAGTGATCTAGTCTGTTTACTGGAGAAGAGCTGGTCTCCAGTGCCTGAATTGGTCTTCCAATTCTTTAATTACTGTGCAAATACCTTCCTAATGTTCTGTGCAACTGGACAAAACTGATGGCTTCTCAATCCAACAGACCTCTAATGCCTCGCACATTGCACGGGACTCTTACATGAATAAAATCTGTTTAATTATCCTTGGGAACTGCTAGAGGAAGTGGTGGAGACCGACACAATTACAACATTTAAATGACATCTGGATGGGTATATGACTAGGAAGGGTTTAGAGGGAAATGTGCCAAATGGTGGCAAATGGGACTGGATTAATTTAGGTTATCTGGTTGGCATGGATGAGTTGGACCGAGGGGTCTGTTTCCATGCTGTACAACTCTATGGCTTACAGAGGTTTATAAAATCATGAGGGACATGGATAGAATAAATAGACAAAGTCTTTTCCCTGGAGTGGGTGAGTCTAGAACTAGAGGGTATAGGTTTAGGGCGAGAGGGGAAAGATATAAAATGGACCTAAGGGGCAACTTTTTCACACAGAGGGTGGTATGTGTATGGAATGAGCTGCCAGAGGAAGTGGTGGAGGCTGGTACAATTACAACATTTAAAAGGCATCTGGATGGGTAGATGAATAGGAAGGGTTTAGAGGGATAGGAGTCAAGTGCTGGTAAATGGGACTAGATTAGGTTAGGATGACTGATTGGCAAGGACGAGTTGGACCGAAGAATCTGTTTCCATGTTGTATTTCTGATTGTGGTGCAGTGTGGAAACAGGCCCTTCGGCCCAACAAATCCACACCGACCTTCCAAAGAGTAACACACCCAGACCCATTTCCCTCTGACTAATGTACCTAACACTATGGGCAATTTAGCATGGCCAATTCACCTGACCTGCACATCTTTGGACTGTGGGAGGAAACCGAAGCACCCGGAAGAAACCCACGCAGACACGGGGAGAATGTGCAAACTCCACACAGGCAGTCGCCCAAGGCTGGAATCGAACCTGGGACCCTGGTGCTAACCACTGAGCCACCGTGCTGCCCCTATGACTTTGGGAGAGGGGGTTCTCTGTTTCAGGAGGTTTTACATTGTAGAAGGTCATGGGTTCACTTCAGAACAGTGCAGGGAGTGCACTACACGAGAGGTACATTTTTAATCAGAGGACTTTAACCAAGGTCCTGACCTTCAGGTCATGCAAAGGATCCATACCATAATTCAAAGAAGAGCAAAAAATTTCTCTCCACATGTTGAGGCCAATTTTCATTGCTCAGTAACACTATTTTAGATTAGATTACTTACAGTGCGGAAACAGGCCCTTCGGCCCAACAAGTCCACACCAACCCGCCAAAGTGCAACCCAACCAGACCCATTCCCCTACATTCACCCCTTCACCTAACACTATGGGCAATTTAGCATGGCTAATCCACCTAACCTGCACATTTTTGGATTGTGGGAGGGAACCGGAGCACCCGGAGGAAACCCACACAGACACGGGGAGAATGTGCAAACTCCACACACAGAGTTGCCTGAGGCAGGAATTGAACCCAGGTCTCTGGCAGCAGTGCTAACTACTGTGCCACCGTGCATTCTGAAACAAAAACACATATTGTTGTGGAGAAATTCTATGGACAGAAAACAGTGTTAACATTTCAGTACAGCAGCCCCTCTTTCAGAAGTGATAATATTGAGGAAAATGTGGGAGATATGCTAATGACAAACGTTGTGATGGGAGGAGGGAGATGGAGCCCAGAGAGGGAAAGACAGTTTGGCAGATAAAATGATAGATGCTGGTAAGCCAGGGAAGGAGAAAAGCTGATAATGGGGACAATGAGTAGGTGAAAATGGGGTGGCCATACTGCAGTGAGCCCATGTCATGACAGGGCCTGAGGTGTTAGGTGGGTAAAAGGACATGGGAGATGGTGTTCAGGCCCTAAAATTATTGAACTTGATATCGAATCTGAAAGCAGAAAATGAAATGACGTCCTTCCAGCTTGCACTAAGCCTTGCTGGAGGACTGCAGCAAGCCAGAGGCAATAAAATAATCTGATTGTTTACCACCTGTCAATCTGACACAGCAAGATCCCACAATCAGCCATCTCATATCTCCACATTCCCAACAGTCCGTACAATGGACAAGTGTTCTTGTTTAATGATACATGTGTTGTGAAATCTGCCACAGAAATGAAAGTCCCTTCATTCAAAATACATTATTCCTTTAACCGCATGCAGCTGTCTTTGTTAAAACGAGGAATGAGGGATGATTAAAGCAATTCCCCTTCACCAGTAAGGCTCTTCCTTCATTTTTGTTTTTGCAAAGTACTTGCTCAAGGACTCTCAAAATTGGCAACTCAACCCCTTTTCACAAAAAAAAAGCAACGACAAATGGCTCTGAAAATAACAGCTATCTTTTCCACCTCTGGGTACGTAACCCAGCTTAGTGATAAATGACTGAGCTGTTGTGTCCAGAACTGAACAGTGAGTTGCAGGCAGCAGCCTCTTTGTTCATTGTGAACGTGGCAGTGAAACATTTAAAGGAAAACCAGTATCCAGCAGAATAAACTGTCTGAACAATTACCGATCACAGCATTAGTAAGATAAATAAAAGTTTTATCAACTAATATCAACAGTTAAGTAAACACCATGAGGTTATGCACCATTTTGAACATTAAAATTTGTTCCTATGGGTATCTGAGAGTAGCAGTCAGAGAAACAGAGCCCAAACCTAGGAAGGGTGATCAAAGGTTTAGCCCAAGAAGTTGGCTTTTAGGAAGGTCCAGGTGAAAGTGAGGCTACAGAACAGAATCAAAACGTGTAGCGCTGGCAAAGTACAGCTGGTCAGGCTGACATTCCTAATGAAGAGCTTATGCTCTAAATGTTGACTCTCCTGCTCCTTGGATGCTGTCTGACAGGCTGTGCTTTTCCAGCACCACACATTAATTTTTAAGAAGGTCTTAGATTAGATTAGATTACTTACAGTGTGGAAACAGGCCCTTCGGCCCAACAAGTCCACACCGACCTGCCGAAGCGCAACCCACCCAGACGCATTCGCCTACATTTACCTCTTCACCTAACACTACGGGCAATTTAGCATGGCCAATTCACCTGACCTGCACATCTTTGGACTGTGGGAGGAAACCGGAGCACCCGGAGGAAACTGGAGCACCCCCATGCAGACACGGGGAGAATGTGCAAACTCCACACAGAGAGTCGCCAGAGGCGGGAAGTGAACCCTGGTCTCTGGCACTGTGAGGCAGCAGTGCTAACCACTGTACCACCGTGCCGCCCACTTACAAAACAAAAGGAAACAGAGAGCATTAGAGGTGTGGATGCTGAAGTAAAAGCACCAAGGGAGAGGTGAGGGAGATGCACAAGGGGGAAAAGCAGGAAAGTGGGGATTTGAGGATTACCGGATCAGCCATGATCTCACTGAATGGGAAGGTTGGGCTGAATGGCCTTCTTCTTATGGGAAAAGGAACATAGTGTTGTCATGACAGAGTGCGAGTGAGACTGAGATTCTGCTTAATGTATGGCAGCAGAGTTTTGACCAGCTGATGTTTATAAGATGTATAGGATGGCAGAGCATTGGAACAGTGAAGCACAGGATTTTCCAAGGCACAGCTGAGAGTCTCAGCAACTGAAGCGTTAAGTTCAGGCCAGAGATATGTATTACAGAAAGGGGAGGCAATGACTTGGAGGTACTATTAATTCCAGGGACCCAGCTAAAATTTGGATGATCTAGGCTCCAATCCTGCCATGGCAGATGGTGGAATTTGAAGTCAATAATTTCTTTAAAATCTGGAATTATGAATCTAATGATGACCGAGTCTCCATCGTCAATTGTTGGGAAAACCTAACTGGTTCATTAATGTCCTTTAGGAAAGGAAATCTGCCATTCTTAACTTACGTGAGACTCCAGACCCACAACAATGTGGTTGACTCTCAACTGCCCTCTGGACAATTAGGAATGGCAATAAATGCTGGCCTAGCCAGTGATGCCCATATGTGTGAATGAATTTTTTAAAATACATGGTCTCCATTCAAATTCCACCATCTGCCTTGGTGGGAATCAAACCCAGATCCCCAGAACATTACTGGGTCTCTAAGTTCATTGTTCAGCAACAATACCACTAGGCCATTACCTCCCCCTGAAAGGATGAAGGATGAAGGGATGAGCTCAGTCACATATCTACAACATTTGGTATTGTCAGGCCTTTGTTTTTAAGCATCAATCCCAATTCAATACACAGAAGTGCAAAGTCTCTCACATCCTACTCTGGCAACTCTGTACAACGTCCACATTCTGATTCTCCACATTAAAATAAAAGTAAGGACCACAAGACAGAATTGATACATTTTCCCTCCACCAGCTCTCCATCCTGTAAAATAAAAGGTGTAGTCACCATTGTCTTACCAGACAATAGGTTACTGGAGAGTGTGTGTGTGTGAGAGAGAGAGAGAGAGAGAGAGAGAGAGAGAGAGAGAGAAAAAAAAAAAATCGGTGGTGGTTTAACCCAAGGGTCACCAAGCCTCAGGTGAGGGGAGAGGGACCTTCAGCCAAATTGAACCCCAGCTGTTGGTGTTGCTATCCCTTATTCCCAATTCCTCCACCTCCACCACATCTCCCAGGAGGACCAATTCCACCGCACAACACACCAGATGGCCTCCTTCTTTAATGACGACAATTTCCCCTCTCACGTGTTCGATGATGCCCTCCAACGCATCTCATCCACTTCCCGCACCTCCACCCTCGAACCCCACCCCTCCAACTGCAACAAGGACAGAACCCCCCTGGACCTCAAGCTCCACCCCACCAACCTCCATATACATTGCATCATCCTCCGCCATGTCCGCCACCTACAAATGGACCCCACCACCAGAGATATATTTCCCTCCCAAACCTTATCCCGTTTTCCAAAAAGACTGTTTCCACCGCAGCTCTCTTGTCAGGTTCACGCCATTTCCCCCCCCCCCCCCAACAACCCACCCTCTCACACCGGCACCTTCCCCTGCCACCACAGGAATTGCAAAACCTGTGTCCACATCTCCCCCCTCATCTGCATCCACGGCCCCAAAGGAGCCTTCCACATCCATCAGAGTTTGACCTGCACTTCCACATTTCATTTATTGTATCCGTTGCTCCCGATGCGGTCTCCTCTACATTGGAGAGACAGGACGCCCACTTGCAGAGCGCTTCAGAGAACATCTCCGGGACATCCACGCCAACCAACCCCAGCACCTCATGGCTGCCACACTTCAACTCCCCCTCCCACTCCACCAAGGACATGAAGGTCCGGGGCCTCCTCCATCGCCCCACCCTCACCACACAGTGCCTGGAGGAAGAAGGCCTAATTTTCTGCCTTGGGACCCTCCAACCACACGGCATCAATGTGGATTTCACCAGTTTCCTCATTTTCCCCTCCCCCCACCTTATCCCAGTTCCAACCTTCCAGCTCAGCACCACCCTCATGACCGTCCTACCTGTCCATCCTGTCCATCACCTATCAATTCTAACCGCCTCTCTTACCTATCACCATCACCCTCACCTCCATTTACCCAGGACACTCTCAGCTACGATCCCCCCCAGCCCCATACCCCTCCCATTTATCTCACCACCCCCTCAGCTCAAAAGCCTCATTCCTGATTAAGGGCTCTTGCCCAAAATGTCGATTGTCCTGCTCCTCGGATGCTACTTGACCTGCTGTGCTTTTCCAATACTACACACTCTACTCTGATCTCCAGCCTCTGCAGTCCTCACTTTCTCCATTGCAAACTAGCTTTCCAGCCAGCTGAGATCACATATTCACCCGGCTCCCCCCACACACCAGCTTGTCATGCATTGAAGCATTCAAATTAGCAAGGTCTTCTCGGTTCGGATCTCCATCTTACAGAAAGGTACAGAGGTACTCATCGTATCATAGAATCCTAGAATCCCCAGTGTGGAAACAGGCCATTCAGCCTGACAAGTGCACACCAACCCTCCGAAGAGTAACTCATTCAGACCCAT
This sequence comes from Chiloscyllium plagiosum, assembly GCF_004010195.1. NCBI lineage: Eukaryota > Metazoa > Chordata > Chondrichthyes > Orectolobiformes > Hemiscylliidae > Chiloscyllium > Chiloscyllium plagiosum. The sequence continues at coordinate 23,068,475 of NC_057749.1, forward strand.
TCCCTTACCCTACTCCTTCCTCTACCTTTACCCCAGATTAATGCACCTAACCTACACAACCCTGAAGACTTATGGACAATTTAGCATGGCCAATTCACCTAACCTGCACATCTTTGGATACTAGAAAAACTGGGACAAAATGAGATAGTTCTGGTGTCATCTGCGTAAATTGAGGAATGTTAACTATCAGGAAAGAAAGAGACTGAAATTCTTGAGGAAAGTGAAGACAAAGGAGTCTTTAAAATTATAAATGATTTAGATGAGAATATAGAAAGCATGGTTAACAGGTTTATGAATAACACAAAGATTGGTGGTAGTGAAGAAGCTTTCCAAGATCACAAAGATCTCTTGATCAATTGTGTCAATTGGCTGAAGACTAGCAGAAGGAGTTCAATTTCTCTAAATGCAAGATAATTGCATTCTCTAAATGTAAAACAAACAAAGGCAAGATTTATTCACTTAAAAGTAGGGCCTCAGGCATTGCTGTGGAACCTAAGGGTTCAGATCCATAACTCTTTGAGGTTTGCAGCACATATAGATAGGATGGTTAAGATGGTGTTTAGCATGCTTGCCTTCACTACTCAGACCTTTGAGTATCGGGTTTGGGATGTTATATTGAGGTTGTACAAGACATCGATGAGGCCTCTTCTGCAGTGCAGTGTCCAGTTCTGGTCACCCTGTTATAGTAGGGATACGATTACACTGGAGAGGCTTCAGCAGAAATTTCCCAGGATGCTACCAGTTATAAGGAGAGGCTGGATAGGCTTGGACTGTTTTCCCTGGAGTGTAGGAAGTTGAGGGGTGACTTTTTGAGGCTTATAAAATAATGAGTATAGATAAGGTGAATGGTAGATGTATTTTCCCTAGGGTGGGGGATTTCAAGACAAGGGGGCATATTTATATATTACAAAGAAAAAGACAGTATTACAGGACAGCTATTTGGATAATGATACCCAGTGTGGGACTGCAAGGGACAGAGTATATAAACATCGAAAAATAGCAGGAAATAGGGTCAAAAAGGGACGAAGTGCTTAAACTGCAAAAATAAAGTCTGTTAACTTGAATGTGCATGGTATAAATGAATTAATGACACAAATAAAGCAGATTAATTAGCAATACAAGTACAGTTTAATGAGTATGATCTTATAATCACTAGAGATTAGTTACAAGGAGGTCAAAGCTGCACATGTGAATTTTCAGAAGGACAGGCAGGAAAGAAAGGTGGTGGGGTAGCTTTGTTAGTACGGGTCAAAATAAGTACGATAAGATTAAATGGTCTTGGTTGAGAAGATGTAGGTTCTAGATGGGCAGAAATAAGAAATAAAGAGGGGGAGATGACACTGTTAAGAGGAGTATATAGGCTCCTTAACATTAGCTATATGGTGGATCAGAGAATAAATCAGGAGATAATGAGACTATGTAACAAAAGCATTACATTAATCATTGGTGACTTTAACTTTCATGTAGATTGGAATGGTCAGATTGATAGAGGAAGCAAAGAGGAAGGATACCCAACCATATTCAGGATATTTTTCTCAAACAATACATTGAAGATCCAACCAGGGATCAGTCTATTTTGGAGCTGATGATATGTAATGAGGCAGGTTTAATAAGTGATGCCAGAGTAAACAACCCCCGAGGAAAGAGTGACCATAACATGGTCGAATTTAGTATTTAGTTTGAGAGGGAGAAATTTGGGTTGAAAACAACTGTGCTAAACTTTATTAAGGATAATTACAAAGGAATGAGAATACTGCAGGCTGGAGAGGACTGAAGAAGAAGTTGAGGAACAATAGCAGACATTCAACGTTAACAAATCATGGCTCAAAGCAAAGATATATTCCTGAGTGAGGAAGATTTCTAGGAAGAGGATTATCTAAGCATATTTAACCAGAAAGTTAAAGGGTAGCATGAAATTGAAAGGAAAATTATACAGTGAGGCAAAGATTAGTGGTAAACTAGAAGATTGGAACATTTTTTAAAAGGCTACAAAGGATGACCAAAGAAAATAAAGAGAGAAAATAAACTTTAAAGGTAAACTTTACGCAAAATTTTGTTTAATTTACAGAGTGCAGAATACAGTGCTACAGTTGCAGAGAAGGTGCAAAGAGAGAGATCTACATTAACATTTGAGAGCTCTGTTCAAAAGTCTGATAACAGCGATGAAGAAGCTGTTCTTGAATCTGATTGCACACGTATTCAAACTTTTATATCCTCTACCTGACGAGGAGGGTGTTAGAATCTATAACCTGAAGGTAATCTCAAGACAGACAGAAAAGGTTTCTTCAATTACATAAAAAGGAAGAGAGATGACAAAGCTAACAAAGACCCTTTGGAGACTGAAGATAGAGAAATAATAATGGGGAAGCAGAAAATTGCAGAGGAGTTGAATAAATACTTGGCACCAGTCTTCACAATAGAAGATAATAATAGCATTCCAAAATTACTAAGTGATCAAGGACATAAAAGGAGAGGAAATAATTATCACTCGAGAAAAAGTGCTAAAGAAACTAGTGGGGCTAAAGACTGATAAGTCTGGACCTGTATCCTCGGATATTAAATGCAGTAGCTACAGAGATACTGGTTGCACTGATAGTGATCTCCCAAGTATTCTTAGATGCTGGAAAAGTCCCCAAGATTTGCCAAAGTAACACTAAAAAGGAAAGGAGAAAAGAAAGCAAGTAACTACAGACCAGTTAGCTTAACAACTGTTATTGGGAAGATGCTGGTGTCTATTATAAAGAATCGAAGCAGAGAATTTAGAGATATCTAAGATGAACCAGCAGAGTTAATATTGCTTCATGAAAGGGAAATAATCCCAAATATTCTTGATACTGAAAGGGATGCAGAGGAGGTTCACTATGCTGACTCCAGAATTGAGAGTGTTGGCTTATGAGGAGAGATTGAGTAGACTGAGACAATACTCATTGGAATTTAGAAGTGGTAGTGTTGGGGTGGGGGGGGGGGGGGGGGAGAGAAGTCTTATAGAAACATATAAAATAATGAAGGGAATAGGTAAAATGGAAGTAAGGAAGTTGTTTCCACTGGTGGGTGAAACTAGAACAAGGGAACAGAGCCTCAAAATAAGAGGGAGCAGATTAAGGACCGAGTAGAGGAGGAACTTCTTCACCCAAAGGGTTGTGAATCTGTGGAATTCCCCGCCCAGTGAAGCAGTTGAGGCTACTTCGTGGAATGCTCTTAAGGAAAAGATAGATATAGAGTTTTGTGGAATGCTCTTAAGGAAAAGATAGATATAGAGTTTTGAACAGTAAAAGGAATTAAGGGTTATGCTGAGCAGGCGAGTAAGTGGAGCTGAGTCCAAGAGAAAAAAAAAATCAGCCATTATCTTATTGAACGGGAGAGCAGGCTGAATGGGCCAGAAGCCTACTCCTGCTCCTATTCCTTATGTTCTTAGAGTTCTTAAGTAGTATAAGTAAAGTGGAAAGGGAATATATTTGGGTTTTCTGAAGACATTTGATAAGGTAACATATATTAGGCTACTCAATGAGAACCTGCAACTATAGCAGTAGAATATTAGAGGATTGACTAACGGAGAGAAGATAGAGTTGAGTCAAGAGAGCCTTTTCAGGATGGTAACCTATAACTAATGGAGTGTCACAAGGATTAGTGTTGGGGCTGAAGTTAATGGCAACACATGAAAATACACATTCATGAAGAAAGTAAATGTCCACAAGCCAAGTTTGTAGATTACACAATAACAGGTGGGAAGGCAAGTGGTGATAATGACTCAAAGAGTCTGCAGAGGGATACAGACAGGTTAAGTGAGTGGATAAAAAACTTGGTAGATGGACTATAATGTGGGAAATGTGAAGCACATTGACAGGAAGAATAGAGGAACTGAATATTATTTAAATGTAGAAAGACTGCAGAAAGCTACAGCAGAGCGATTGGAGAGTAAGCTAGGGTGAAAAAAAAAATCAACAGGTAATAGGGAATTCAAAAGAAATAGACCAGGTCATGACATTATTACTGTACCACAGCGTATGACCGAGGATTTAGGGATCTCAGATTTCATCCAACTCTGGGTAATCACTTGAAGCAGAAACATTATTGAAAACATACTGTTCTGATGTAATGTAGTAGCTTAATATTAGACCAGGCACTGATATGCCTGCTAATAGCCATCCATCTGTTGGATTTTTCAATACCACGTTGTCCATATCTAGTTTCTTATGCTGCTTATGTAACATCAGCATTGCCACATTAGATAAAATACCTTATTGTAAATCACATCTAATAGCATAGGTATATTTGGAAGGAAGTCGATGAATATTTGATGGAGAAAGTAACAGAAGACTATGGTGATAGGAGGAGATAAAGGAGGAGAGAGAAAGCTCACAGTTTGTAGATGACACAAAGATTGGCCATGTTTGTTGACAGTGAGGAGGAAGGTATTAGATTATAGCAGAATGCAAACAGACTAGTTAGATAGGCAGATCAGTAGCAGATGGAATATAACCCTCATAAATGTAAGGTGAAGTGCAGGTTCATAGCTCCTTGAAAGTGAGTTGCAGATAGATAGGATAGTGAAGGCGGCGTTTGGTATGCTTTATTGGTCAGAGTATTGAGTACAGAAGTTGGGAGGTCATGTTGCAGCTGTACAGGACATTGGTAAGGCCATTTTTGGAATATTGCGTGCAATTCTAGTCTCCTTCCTATCGCAAAGACTTTCTGAAACTTGAAAGGGTTCAGAAAGGATTTACAAAGATGTTGCCAGTGTTGGAGGATTTAAGCTGTAGGGAGAGGTTGACTAGGCTAGGGCTGTTTTCCTTGGAGCGTTGGAGGCTGAGGGCTGACCTTATTCAGGTTTATAAAATCATGAGGGGCATGGTTAGGATAAATAGGCAAAGTATTTTCCCTGGGATGGGAGGGCCCAGAACTAGAGGGTATAGGTTTAGGGGGAGAGGGGCAAGATATAAAAGAGACCTAAGGGGCAACTTTTTCATGCAGAGGGTGGTACGTGTATGGAAGTGGTGGAGGCGAGTACAACTGCAACATTTAAAAGGCATGTGGATGGGTATATGATTAGGACGGGTTTGGAGGGATATGGACTGTGTGCTGGCAGGTGGGACTAGATTGGGTTGGGATATCTGGTCGGCATGGACGGGTTGGACCGAAGGGTTTGTTTCCGTACTGTACATCTCTATGACTCTATAGTGCACTTTGAAAGAAGGAAGAATACAAGGTACTCGATTAATGGCAGGACATTAGGAAGCTCAGAGGAACATAAGGGCATTCAGCTATAGATCCCTGAAGATGGCAGAACTGGTAAATAGGGTGGTTAAGATGGCATGATGGGGGACTTTCCTTTGTCAGTCATGGTGGAGTTTATAAGAGCAGAGAGATAATGTTGGAGATGTACAGGACTTTGGTTACACCACAGCTGTAGTTCTGGTCACCACGCTACAGTGAAGATGTGTTGGACTGGGAGGGAGTGCCCAAGAGATTCCCAGGATGTCATTTGAAATGGAGCACTTTAGATATGGAGAGAGACTGGATAAACTCATTGTTTTCTTTAAAGCAGAGAAGGTTGAGGGGGAAAACCTGATTGAGGGGTATAAAATTATAATGGGAACAGACAAGGTGAACAGAAAGCAGCCGTTCCCTTTAATCGAAGAGTCAATAACATGGGGGCCTAAATATTGAAGCGAAAAGGAGGAGGTTTAGAGGGGATTTGAGGAAAATCTTTTCCATCTAGGAGGGTTTTTGGGGTCTGGAATGCACTGCCTGGTGAGGGTCATTCAGGCAGGAGCCTCACAACCTTGAAGGGTACTTGGATGAGCACTTGAAGTGTCATGACATTCAAGACGATAGGACCAGGATAGATAGTAGTACATTTTTGAAGGTACAGATTTGATGGGCAGAAAGGCCTCTTCTGTACTGTATGACTCTATGATCAGCTAGCATCTGTGAAACATAAAAAATAGATGGTAAGTTGGGTCAAGTGGAATCTCCCTGTTGTCAATGCTATATAATTGGCACACTGTCCTGATCTGGACTATTTCTTCACAGTTTCAGGATTTTGATCCTGCTACAATCTCCTTAACAACATTTTGGGTGTGCCAACTTGACCACAGATTGCTGTTATGATGCACAGTATCTTCCCAAGAAATTCACCAAAGATACTTAGACAGCACCTTCCAAACCCAGGACTACTTCCATCTAGAAGGACAAGGGCAAGTGCCCCTCCAAGCCACTCACCATCCTGACATAGAAACATACCACCATTCCTTCACAGTCATTGGGTCAAAATCCTGGAATCCTCTCCCTACCGGCATTATGGGTCAACCCACAACAAGTGGACTGCAGCGATTCAAGGCGGCAGCTCACCACCACCTTCTCAAGGGGCAACTAGGGATGGGCTATCAATGCTGGCCAGGCAGCGACACCCAAGTCCCACAAGTGAATTTTTTTTTAATAAAGAGCAATTAGGAAGGCCCAATAACAGGACCAAACAGCCGAAACAGAGGATGGATGTTCCCAGTGGCTGGCTAGTCCAGAATCAAGGATCACAGTCTAAGGATAGCAGGTCAGCCATTTCGGACTGAGGTGGGGAGAAATTTCTTCACCTGGAGATCGGGGGAGAATTCTTTGTTACAGAAAGCAGTTGAGGATAAAACATTGAATGTTCTCAAGAAACGATTAGATATGGTTCTTTGAGCTAAAGAGATCAAAGGCTATGGGGGGGGGGGGGGGGAGGTGAAATTGGGACCATGGGACTGAGTTGGATGATCAGACATGATCATGTTGCATGGTCAAGTAGGCCTCAATGAAGAACTGCCTAATTTCCATCCAGTAAAAGACAGAAAATCCCAATCCCCAGACTCACCTCCACCACCCCCCCCCCCCCCCACCCCACACACCCCAACTAACTGATGAGATACTTTCCCAGTGAGAAGGGGTCTGAGGAAACTGCTGGTGTGTCACCGTTTAAGCAATATGCTTGGTTCACTTCTAAAGTCAAACCTCTATAAGAGTTGGGGGTGTCATGTTACAGCTGTACAGGACATTGGTTAGGCCACTTTTGGAATACTGCATTCAATTCTGGTCTCCCTGCTGTAGTAAAAGATGTTGCTAAACTTGAAAGGGTGCAGAAAATATTTACAAGGATGTTACAAGGGTTGGAGGTTTTGAGCTAAAGGGAGAGGCTGAATAGGCTGGAGTTGTTTTTCCTGGAGCATCAGAGGCTGAGGGGTGACCTTATAGAAGTTTATAAAATCATGAGGGACATGGGTTGGGTGAATAGACAAGGTCTTTTTCCCCCAGAGTGGGGGAGTCCACAACTAGAGCAACATAGATTTAAGGTGAGAGGGGAAAGATATATTTGGGATCTGAGAGGCAACTTTTTCATGCAGAGGGTGATGAGTGTATGGAATAAGCTGTCAGAGAAAGTGGTGGAGGCTGGCACAATTACAGCGTTTAAAAGGCATCTGGACCGGTATATGAATAGGAAGGGCTTGGAGGGATATGGACCAAATGCTGGCAAATGGGTCCGGATTAATTTGGGATACCTTTGGCATGGACGAGTTGGACTGAAGGGGCTGCCTTTGTGCTGTACATCTCTGCGACTCAATGATGCCCGCATTTCTTCAGTTCCAAAGTCTTTATTCTTCTCCTTATCACTGTGAGCAACTCTGTACACTGACACTTCTTGTAGTAACCCTGGGCAAAGTTTCAATTCACAAAGACAATGGGTTTTTTTTCAAATCCTTATTCCACACCGATCAATCCAGCACATGATAGGTTAAAAACTGTGCAAACTGGAAGATAGATTGTGAAAAGCACCATTCATAGAGTCATAGAGATGTACAGCATGGAAACAGACCCTTCGGTCCAACCCGTCCATCTCGACCAGATATCCCAACCCAATCTAGTCCCACCTGCCAGCACCCGGCCCATATCCCTCCAAACCCTTCCTATTCATATACCCATCCAAATGCCTCTTAAATGTTGCAATTGTACCAGCGTCCATCACATCCTCTGGCAGCTCATTCCATACACGTACCACCTTCTGCGTGAAAAAGTTGCACCTCAGGTGTCTTTTATATCTTTCCCCTCTCACCCTAAACCTATGCCCTCCAGTTCTGGACATCCTGACCCGAGGGAAAAGACATTGCCTATTTATCCTATCCATGCCCCTCATAATTTTGTAAACCTCTATAAGGTCACCCCTCAGCCTCCAATGCTCCAGGAAAACAGCCCCAGCCTGTTCAGTCTCTCCCTGTAGCTCAGATCCTCCAACCCTGGACACATCCTTGTAAATCTTTTCTGAACCCTTTCAAGTTTCACAACATCTTTCCAATAGGAAGGAGACCAGAATTGCACGCAATATTCCAACAGATTTGCTTTCCCAAAATGCAGCACCTCGCATTTATTGGAATTAAACTCTATCTGCCACTTCTCAGCCCATTGGCCCATCTGGTCATGATCCTGTTGTAATCTGAGGTAACCCTCTTCGCTGTCCACTACACCTCCAATTTTGGTGTCATCTGCAAACTTACTAACTGTACCTCTTATGCCCGCATCCAAATCATTTATGTAAATGACAAAAAGTAGACGGCCCAGCACCGATCCTTGGGGCACTCCACTGGTCACAGGCCTCCAGTCTGAAAAACAACCCTCCATCACCACCATCTGTCTTCTACCTTTGAGCCAGTTCTGTATGCAAATGGCTAGCTCTCCCTGTATTCCATGAGATCTAAGCTTGCTAGTCAGTCTCCCATGGGGAACCTTGTCGAACGCCTTACTGAAGTCCATATAGATCACATCTACTGCTCTGCCCTCATCAATCATCTTCTTCAAAAAACTCAATCAAGTTTGTGAGGCATGATTTCCCACGCACAAAGCCATGTTGACTATCTCGAATCAGCCCTTGCCTTTCCAAATGCATGTACATCCTGTCCCTCAGGATTCCCTCCAACAACTTGCCCACCACGGAGGTCAGGCTCATGGTCTATAGTTCCCTGGTTTGTCTTTACCACCTTTCTTAAACAGTGGCACCATGTTTGCCAACCTCCAGTCTTCCGACATCTCATCTGTGACTATCGATGATACAAATATCTCAGCAAGAGGCCCAACAATCACTTCTATAGCTTGGTACACCCGATCAGGTCCTGGGGATTTTTCCACTTTTAACCGTTTCAAGACATCTAGCACTTCCTCCTCTGTAAACTGGACATTTTGCAAGATGTCACCATCTATTTCCCTACAGTCTTCATCTTTGAGATGTAAGGTGGTTTGTGATGGGCTGCAAGAGAGTTGTAATAACAGTGAAAATAGTTTCAGTAGTAATTTTCAATCTGGATTAAACACTTTAAAAAAGAGGGGGAAAGACGGAAGAGTGGGACTTTTGGATCATTCTTTCAAATGCATGCATAGAGTTCTTTACCTGTGCTGTAAGACGGTACAAACTCGAGGTGCTGAATACTGGAAGAGAAAAGTTAAACTACAAACCTAGATCAATTTAATTGCAAAACGGATCAAACAGTAACTTTTCAACAAAAAAAAACTCAGGCATATATAAATAGATCCCACAGCTGTTCATGTTATAAACTAGCTGTGAACACACACTCATTCTTAAATTCAGTTCACTCACAGCTGTTTCACTGCACCAGTCACAATCTAAAGAGCCTTCGTGTCATATGTATGTTAGAGATTAAATCATACTGCTGCCACCAATCTGAACTCAGAGCTTGCAACAATCCTGATGAAGCATTGGTCGCTTTTTCTGGTCATAGATGCTGTTTCCTGCCTTTTGTTTATAAAATTGCAGATTGCTGGATACTTTTATTTATTACTGATGGCATATTATACTGTGGGAAAGAGCTAGACTTGTGTCCAAGTTAAAAGCTGCTGGACACAATACTGGCGATTGAAAATGTCACACAATTATCCAACCCACGTTCCTTCGTAATGTTCACCCATGGAAGAGTAGATGAGGGGATACTCATCTATCACTCCCAATAACATAACCACTACCCTCAGCACATCCTGTGCAACCTGTGGAAATGTGACAATTATCTGTCTTCCTACCCAACAATCTCCATACAGATGAAGCAGCAACTTTCCTGCTTCTTTCAGTTAAATGTGCTGCATTGGCTGCTCCCAATGTGGTGCTCTCCACACTGGGATGGTCAAAAAGCAGCTTGAGTGATCATTTTGCCCAACGTAGTGGCTGAATCTTGTAGGTGTTCCCCTGAGCAACCAGTCCCTTGTCACTTGAATTGTCCATCTCATGTGGCCTCCCAGTCACAGCTTTTTAAATTATTCCACTAAAGCTCAATAGAAACTCAAAGAACAGCACTTCATCTTTCGATTGGGAACTGGAAGTTGTCTGTGGCAGGTTGTAGAGTCCAGCAATTTCAGAAGAAAGCCATTTGTTTTTCAGAATTTTTTTTAATCCATGGGATGGGAGTGTCACTGACTAGACTAGCATTTATTACCCATCCCAAAGATTAATTAAGGGTCAGAGTCGAAGAGTGTGGCGCTGAAAAAGCATCATTGGTCAGGCAGCATCCGAGGAGCGAGAGAATCGATGTTTCGAGCATAAGCCCTTCATCAGCAGTGCTCACTTTCTCCCAGGTAATTAAGAGTCAACCACATTGCAGTGGGTCTGGAGTCACATGTAGGTCATACCAGGTAAGGATGGCAGTTTCCTTGCCTAATAGGACATCAGTGAACTAGATGGCTTTTTTTTTCTGACAATGGATTCATTCGGATTCCAGATTTTTATTGAAATCATGTTTCACCATCTGCCATGGTGAGATTCAAAGCCAGGTCCCCAGAACATTCTGGGGAAGGGTCACTAGACCCGAAACACTAACTTTGATTTCTCTCCACAGATGCTGCCAGACCTGCTGAGCTTTTCCAGCAATTTCTGCTTTTGTCCCGAGAACATTCCCGGGTCTTTGGATTAATAGGTCAGCAATAAGACTACTGGGCCATTCCCTCCCTTTGTTACAATTGGTTTGATTTTGCTATTGCCCTTTACAACTCCTGAAGACACATCTTTTGTTTCTTTATTAAGACGGTAGCACACAAACACGGAAACTACTCAACCTGTCAAGTCTGCTCAAACTCTTTCAAAGAACAATCCAATCAATCCCCACAATTTACTTATGCAAGTGCTCTCCTTCAATAGCAGGGGTAGTACCTCTAGGTTCAAGTCCCCATTGCATGAGTTCCGAAGAAGAAATGTTGAATGAATGAATGAATGAATGAATGAATGAATGCAGATTGATTCATTGAATGAATGAATGATTTTTGATTCAATGACTGAATAAAAGCAGTTTGATTCATTAAATGTATGAATTAAGTTTGTTTCATTGAATCAAAGAATAATGTTTGATTCATTGAATGACTGATTGAAGATTGATTCAAAACTTTAATTCTGTTTCATTCTCCACATATGCTGAGTTCCTCCAGCATTCTGTATTTGTTTCAGATTTCCAGCATCCACAGTACTTTCCCTTTATTTGTCTCTGAACAGGTTGATTAAAATGACTTCAATTACCTTTGAAGGCTGCTCCTGAATCTGTGTCCACTCCCCGAACAGACAATGCATTCCAAATCCTAACCACTCTTGGCATGAATATGTTTTTTTCTCACGTAGCTTTTTGCTTGCTTACCAATCACCTTAAATCAGCACCCCCTGATTATTCTGGTTTCTCTACCCAGAAATGTTATCTCACACAGCAGAGAACGTCCCACCATCAAAATCACTGTTACTTTCTTTTCTTGTTTTTAAGATCAATATTCCGGAGGTTACCATTGACCAGAAACACAACTGGACTGATCACACCAACACAGAGGCTACAAGAGCAGTTCAGAGGCTAGCAATCCTGCAGCAAGCTATTCAGTTCCTGACTCCCCAGCGCCCATCCACCATCTCCAAGGCACGAGTCAGGAGGGTGATGGAATACTCCCCACTTGCCTGGATGGGTGCAGCCCCAACAACACTCAAGAAGCTTGACACCACCTAGGACAAAGCAGCCCGCTTGATTGGCACTATGTTCACAAGTATCCACTCCCTCCGCCACCGACGCTTAGTACACACTGCTGCCACCATCTCCAAGATGTGTTGCAGAAATTCACCAAGACCTTCAGGCAGCACCTTCCAAACCTACAATCACTTCCATCCAGAAGAACAAGGGCAGCAGATACAGCAGGGAATACCATCATCTTCAAAGTTCCCCTCCAAGCCACTTAGCATATTGACTAGGAAATACATCGCCGTTCCTTCACTATTGTTGGGTCAAAATCCTGGGATTCCTTCCTTAAGGGCATTGTGAGTCAACCCACAGCAGTGGTTCAAAGGGCAGCTCACCCCCACGTTCTCAAGGGGCAACTAGGGACGGGCAATAAATGCTCGGCCCAGCCAGTGACACCCACATCCCACCAATGAATTAAATAGAAACTGGTAAGCACCGGTAAATCACCAGTGTAGTAAACTGAATATTTACATCAATGCCATTAAACAATCCAACAAAGATGAGGGCAAGGGCAGGGAGAACAGGAAGGGACAAAATCAAGACGCTGTAGGACGGGGAAATAAAGCAATGTATCCCCCGACTCCGTGGTCCACAAATCTCTGTAAAAGCATCGACAGCATTGATGCACACCACAAGCTCCCTCTCCAAATGACAGCCAGGCACAAACTTAAACCATGGAACAGGGACAGACAGTTGGCAGAGATGACCCCCTGCACAGCCCACTGCCTGAACCTGTCTGTAGCCAGCCTGACCAGGCCCAGGAGCAAACCCATGAGGAGGTCTTCCAATCTGCCCACACCCGATACCCACGATCAGGAGCATGGGGCTGAAGTGCTACCAAAAATACAAAGGATTTTTCAAATAACTAGAAAGGGGGTGCACCCGCGATCATTGACTCACCAGCCACTATCATTACCCGATTGCTGCATCTGAGCCTATATGGAGGTTACCCAAATTGGAACAGCGACTGTACGTCATTGACCTTGAAGGATAGCAGAACACCCGGAGATCATGAAAAACCGGAGTTCCGTTTCTTAAAATAAAAGAGAGAGAGTGTGGAAAATCACTGTACATCTGGATTATCTGCTCAGTGCAAACTTGGGCAAGCTGGAACAACATTTATCAATAACATCAGAACACTGCAGATGTGTCAGCTGAGGCTGTGAATGCGACCCTGAGCTTCCAGACCTCCTGTCACTTCAATTCCCCATCTCACTATGACCTCCTGGTCCCCAGCATCTGCAGAGGCTGAAAATCCAAATTAAGAACTGATGGTAAAAGAAGTCTCAGCAGAAATTGATTTGATTTATTATTGCCACATGTAACGAGATACAGTGAAAAGTTTTGTTCTATGTGCTATCAAAACAAATGATACCTTACATAAGAGTAATAGAACAGAATACAATTACAGCTACAGAGAAGGTGCAGAGAAATGTCACTTCTAATATATGAGAGGACCATAAGTCTGGTAACAGCAGGGAAGAAGCTGTTCTTGAATCTGTTGGTACATATTTTCAAACTTTTGTAAATTCTGCCCAATGGACAATGTCATAACTGGTTGGAAGGGGTCTTTGATTATGTTAGCTGCTTTCTCAAGGCAGCGGGAAGTGTTGACAGAGTCAATGGATAGAAGGTTGGTTTGTGAGATGGACTGGGCTAATTTCTTGTGGTCTTGTGCAGAGCAGTTGCCCGACCAAGCTGTGAGATATTCAGATGGGATGATTTCTGACTGCACCGTTGGAATGGAAGAATCACATTGGACCCGAAACTTAAACACTGTTTTTTCTCTCCACAAACGCTGCCAGACCCGAATTTCCCTATACTCTCGGCTTTTCTTAACAATATTCATGAATTTGATTTCATAAATGATTGAAAACGAAATGGAGGCTGAAATATACAACTATTTGAGGTAAAATTACAAAGCAAAATAGAAAATTGTTCTTTTATACTTGAGGGAGCGAGGGGTCAACCTCTCACAGAAAGAATTGAATCAAAGGGCAATTATTATAGCAGGTGTGTTCTATTCTGTTTATTACACACCTTCAAAAAGAATAATGACTTTTACAAAGATGCAATTATTTTTCCAGCCGAAAAGTCAAAACGTGTTCTCCCACAGGCTGTGACGAGGTTTTACTCAAACTTTCACTTGCAAAAAGAGAAAAAGCTCATTCAGAGTGAGACAGAAGGGAGGGAGAGGATGATCAGAGGGTCTTTGCCACAAAAGTAAAATAAATGATTGGTTATGGAGCATCTAAAGCATATTAAAAGACCATTGTGCTCAGCTAATCTGCTAGCATTTCGATTCCACATGAGCCTCCTCCTATTCTAATTCTATCTTGCTGTCTGTCTCCCTTGTCTCTATTTTTCTCCCTATTTGTACACCCAGCCTCTCCTTATATCATTTCAACCATTGCTTGTAGCAGCCAGTAACATATTCTCACCGTTCCTTGCAAGCTCTTTCTACTGTCTTTACTTGAGCCAAAAGTGTCCATCTGATATTTATTTGTCTAGACCTACTAGAAAGAGAACACAATTTCTCCATACCCACATAATCAAACTCCTTTATCATATTCAAAATGGCAGAGTTGTGCCTCGGAGTCCAAAGCTCCAGGTTTGAGACTCTCTCCAGGACTGGTAGCCTTGGAAGGTGAACATGGTCAGACATGACACAGCTAATGGTACAAGAAGCAGAGTCTGTGATCAACCAGAGCCTCATGGTGACTCCAGCAGAATGGCTTACACACACACACACATCTACTTGCATGGCAAGTGTCCTCCTGGATTCAGGGACATCAGGTCTTCCTCCAGTTTTCTCTTTTACAATAAAACAAGCCTTTAATCATTTCCGATAGAACCCCTACAGTGTGGAAACGGACCACTTGGCCCAATAAGTCCACACCGACCCTCTGAAGATTAATCCATCCTGACCCAATACCCTATTCCATTACTCTACATTTACCCCTGACTAATGCACCTAACCCACACATCCCTGAATACTATGGCATAATTTAGCACAGCCAACTCACCTAACCTGTACACCATTGGACTGTGGGAGGACCCCCACACAGACACAGGGAGAACATGCAAACTCCACACAGACTGACAGTCACCCAAGGCTGGAATCAAACCCGGGTCCCTGGTGCTGTGAGGCAGCAGTGCTAACCACTGAGCCACCACTATAGATTCATCCTCTCAATTCCCCTAATATTATTCTACCAGAATTAATAAATATGCATGTGTAGTGTGAAGATCTAAATTAGATGTATTTCTGCAACAGCAGAGGTTCAGAGATTATTTACTTCCTATGTTGAGGCAAGAAATGGTTGTTTCACTGTCCCAGGGCTGAAACTTTAAAGATTCATGCTTTCCCAAGTGATGAATACTCATTTTCATTGCTTCCACAGCCTATTCCCCAGCAGGATCTTGGAGTTCTGTAAATCACAGCGCATCAAGCATTTATGAGTACTTATTGTACTTTACTATTAGTAATATTAAAGTATTATAGTACTTAACATTAGTAGAGGGTCTGTTTCTGATTCCAGATCCCTAGCAATCTTTGTTAAAGAAATTCCTCTCAAGCTCATTTGCTACCAAGTAGATATATTCTATCCTCCATGATAGAATTATGGACTACTCAATGTGGACACATCAATTAAAATTTCCCCTCAAACTCTTCTGTTCCATGGACAACAATTCTAGCCTGTCCGATCTTTCCTAATATCTAAAATTCTCCAATCCAGGCGATATCCTCATGAATCTCCTCTGTGCCTATTCCAGTTCAATCAGATTTTTCTTGTAGTGTTGTGACCAGAACTGTACACAGCACTTCCACTGTGGCTTAACCAGTATTGTATCCAGTGAGAACATCACTTCCCTATTAGACCTCAAAACAGTGCTGCAGACTGGCACTTTCCAAGGTCCAGGTCTACGTGCTGAGGGACGCAACTAAAGCTTGAGGCAGCTGCTGCCAAGGCTCAGTGGGGAAAGACCACTGTCTGAGGTCATTCTGCTGAAGTTAAATGGGAATCTATTCAGGTATTGGACCCTCCGGGTACTTCAATTATATATAAATATAACCTTGCATAAGTAAGAGATGCCTTTGGTTTGTTGGTTGGATAAAGGCAAACTTCAATGTTTGTTTGTTTTCTTCATATGCTACTGTACAGAACTGAACTGCTTTAGTGACTATGTACAGTAGCGCCCCAACTTACGAACTTAATCCATTCTGGGACCCAGTTCGCGAACCGAAAAGTTCGCGAACTGAATCAGTTTTTCCCATTGTTCGGATGGCATAAGAATGCTTGGACGGCTGTTCACAGTGCACGCGCCAAAGACAAACTGAATGAGATCAAGGGCCCTGAATGAGGGCCCAAGAGCTTTTGCATTCAACAAGCAAAGCAAAACAATGAAACCACTTGGTCACACACGGGCTTTTTGCGTTCTTACCTTCGTTCATACCTTGAATTTCATACGTACGTTGAAGCAAAATTTTACGTACAATCCTGTTCATAAACCGATTTGTTCGTGAATGGGGTCATTCATATGTCGAAGCACTACTGTATTTATATATTGTTTTATGAATTAAAGTATATCTTGAAATAAAGATGTCAAACTACCGTACACCTCAGCCACACTTCTAACTCGATCTTGTATCTGACAGGCATGTGCCAATCTAAACTGTGTCCAAACAACTATTAAAACCTAAGTAACATATATATGCCAATTACCATAACAATTAGACCTAGATAGCAAAATGGAATTGTAGCAGAGTAGCACATTGTGCGTGGCAGGCTGGAACTCTCCTATCCCTTACATAACAGAGCATCATCAGAATTGGATAGAACACCTTGAAAGAGCTGCTAGATGTATTGAACGGTTTGCACAGTGTGAATTTTTTGTAAACAGGACAAGTACTTCCTGTAACATTTCAAGCTTCACAGTTTAACACATTTTCTGACTCATCATCCAAAACACAACAGGAAATCTGTCAGTGTATATACAAGAGAAAGTGTGTCTGGGTACACGTCCCACCTATGAGAGCTTTTTTTTTTGCAGTTGTTACATTTTTTTTGTCAACTTGAGGGTGATAAATTCCTACACCCACGTTTATTATGGGAACTGGCCAAATCCATGTCATTGTAATTACACATTCCTGCCAATGATGGCACCAGAGGATCTCTTCCTACTCCTCAACTGACCGACCAATTATTTTAAGGTTTTCGACTGGACTGTAAATAAAACAAACTTAAAGCATTGCACAAAAGTAATTGCTGAATGTATAACCCCTTAAAATAAGGGTTTTCTTTTGCAAAACAGGATTTAAAAAATGATTTAAAGCTCCATGTACCACCAGACACAGACTGAAAGTGAAAGTGCAGTTGTCTGTTCCTAGGTTCCTACAGGATTCTCCAATCAGCTGATGGTACGTTCATCAGAGATTTCTTGATAACTCACCTCCAGGTCATAATTTAACTTATCCAAGACACTGCTCCTCAACTCCTAATTTGCACTGAGTCCGGTTAGAGTCATAGAGACGTACAGCACGGAAACAGAGCCTTCAGTCTAACTCGTTCATGCCGACCAGATATTCGAAATTAATCTAGTCCCATTTGCCAGCATTTGGCCTCTAAATCCTACCCGTCCAGATGCCTTTTAAATGCTGTAATTGTACCTCCTCTGGCAGCTCCTCTACCTCCTCTGGCAGCTCATTCCATATACACACTACCCTCTGCATGAAA
The DNA here is from genome assembly GCF_004010195.1 of Chiloscyllium plagiosum. Lineage (NCBI taxonomy): Eukaryota > Metazoa > Chordata > Chondrichthyes > Orectolobiformes > Hemiscylliidae > Chiloscyllium > Chiloscyllium plagiosum. The sequence goes on from NC_057749.1 coordinate 23,086,224, forward strand.
AAGTTGACCCGCGGGTCCCTTTAATTCATCCATCATCTTGAAGCTTTGTAATTAGTGTACCTTGGAGTCCAGTGAACAATTTAATTTTAAAGTTCCCATCCTCATTCTCAAATATCTTCATGGCCTCACCCTTTCTCGCACAAATAACCTCACTTCTCATTCCCTCGAACAGCAAAAGTCATAAGTTAATTTGACAATGGGCGAATACTTATAGGAGCCTGAATGATGAGGACATTGGTAGAAAATGTGGTAGAATTGTGTGAGAAGTCTAAGTGAGAGCTACTTTGACATCATCATTATCGTATAGTGCAGAAAGAGGCCATTTGACCCATTGGGTCTGCACCAATCCTCCAAAGAGCATCCCAGTCCCAATCCCCATAACCCCATACTTCCCATGGCTAATCCACTGAACCTAGACATCCCTCTGGGACAATTTAGCATGGCCTAACCACCCAAACCTGCACACCTTTGGATTTTGGAAGGAAATCCACGCAGACACAGGGAGAATGTGCAAACTCCATACAGATAGTTGCCTGAGGCTGGAATTGAACCCAGGTTCCTGACGCTGTGAGGCAGCAGTGCTAACCACTGAGCTATCACCAAACCAAAATGACTTTGAGAGCAACTCACTTCGTTGAATAATTACATTCCAGGCATTGGGGTGAGATTCTCACTCGGCAGCAGCAAGTCGCCTATTAAATGGGATTCTTGCTTGTGAACAACTTTATTAGCTGCACATCTCACCTTGCTAATACGCAGCTTCCTAACAGGCCACCCGCTCAGAGTAAACTGGAAGTTGAAAATTCTTGATTTGGAAGTCTGAGCAGGTACCTGGCAACTTCAGCTTGCAAAGTGCTTCAGTGTTGATCACCACCCAACAGTATGTCAGGGTACAATCCAAGGGCGCTATCATCCAAGGACACTGGCATCCAGTTCCAGACATACTCCACTAAGTCCAGGGGCTTGGCCACAATGAATAGTATAGTTGGACCAGTCACAGTCAGTGAATATTCCCAACTACACTCCAGGGAGGGGACACTGGTCAGCTCTATGGGGTCATCACTGTTTTTGCAGCTCCATGACTGCAGAGGTCAAGTCCTTCATGTCTAGAACACAGAACATAACAACGCAGTACTTCGGCCCTCAATGTTGCGCCAACCTGTGGAATCAACCTGAAGCCCATCTAACCTATACTATTCCATTTTCATCAATTGTCAATCCAATGAACATTTAAATGCCCTTAATGTTGGTGAGTCTACTACTATTGTGGGCAGTGCATTCCAATCCCCTACTACTCACTGAGTAAGGAAACTACCTTTGACATCTATCCTATATCTATCACCCCTCAATTTAAAGTTATGTCTAGGGGCTACCAAAGTTGATCAGAGGAGAAACTGTATTTGACAAAGTTTTTTCAGGATAACGTATAACTGCATAACATACTGTAGAACAGAGAGAACCAGGGGTTCAGGTACATAATCCTTTGAAATTTGCATCACATGTAGACAAGGTGGGTAAGAAGACATTTAGCATGCTTGCTTTCATTGCTCAGACCTTTGAATGTAAGAGCTAGCACGTCATGTTGAGGTTATACAGGACGTTAGTGAGGCCTCTTCTGGAGTACTGGTCACCCTGTTATAGAAAGGATATTATTAAGTTGGAGAGGGCTCAGAAGAGATTGACCAAGGTGTCGCTGGGAATGGAGGGTTTGAGATATAAAAATAGCCTGGGTTTTTTTTCCCACACTGGAGCATAGAAGGTTCAGCAGCGACCTTATAGAGGTTTATAAAATCATGAGGGATGTAGGTAAGGCGATTGGCAATGGCCTTTTTCAAGACTAGGGGACACAGTTTTAAGGTGAGAGGAAAAAGGTTTAAAAAGGACATAAATTGCAACTTTTTTGTTTACACAGAGGGTGATTCACGTGTGGAATGAATTGCCAGAGAAAGTGATGGATGCAGGTACAGTTACAACATTTAAAAGACATTTGGATAAGGTCATGAATAGGAAATGGTTTGAAGGGATATGGGCCAAGCGCAGGCAGATAGGACTAGTTAAGTTTGGGATTGTGGTCGGCATGGACTCTCTGTTTCAGTGCTCTATGACTGCAATTTTTAAAAGTTTCCTGCTTTTCTATTCTTATCAAAAAGAAAATAACCTCAGAATTCCTACATAATGCTCCAACTACTCACTTGTGGCCCATTCACTTAGCCTGTCTTTATCAGTCATAGGGTCATAGAATCATAGAGATGTACAGCACAGAAACAGACCCTTCAGTCCAACTTGTCCATGCTGACCAGATATCCTAACCTAATCTAGTCCCATTTGCCAGCACTTGGCCCATATCCCTCTAAACCCTGCTCTTCAGATGTTGCCTGACCAGCACCAGCATCACCGCTCGCCTCTTACCTCGTAAATTGCCCTTTTGTGTAGAATGCTCCTTTTGGAAATCCAAGACTACAGCATCTCCCTTTATTGACCTTTCTACAGTTATACATTTTCCTCAAAAATAACTGAATAAATTTGTGAAACACGATTTCTCCTCCACAAAACCATGTTGACATTGCTCGATCACGCTTTGTTTTTCAAAGTGCATTGTTAAGATTTCCTTAATAGCAGATTTAAGCCTTTTTGCTGACAACAGATGTCAGGATGTCTGATTTGTAGCTACTGATTTCTCTCTCTTCTTTCTTGAACAGCAAATTTAAAAATTTTCTAATCAGGTAGGACCATTCTCGAATCTAGAGGATTTTAAGGACACTAAGTCAGGTATCAGATTTTTGTCACATATTTTCATACTTATAAGTTCCTCTAACACATTTTCTCTGCTGATATTAACTAATTGCTTTGCTTTTTAGTTCCCTTGGTTACTCTCGATTTCTGGTATGTAACTTGTGTCTTCTTTTGTGAAGAGGATTCTTGTATATTCACAATTTCCATCATTTTTCTTCTCTACCTGACAAGTTTTAACTGTTAGACCTAAGTTCAAGAATTCTCATCCTAAATCTCACCACATCTCCACCCCTCTATCCTACTTCAAGGTATCACATAAAAGCTATTTCTTTGACCAAGCATCAGCTGTCTGTAAAAAATATCTCCTCGTAAGATGCAGTGTTCAATGTATTTTGATAATGCTCCTATGAAGCATGATGGAATATTTAAGATTAGATTCCCTACCGTGTGGAAACAGGCCCCTCGGCCCAACCAGTCCACACCGACCCTCCGAAGAGTAACCCACCCCGACCCATTTCACTCTAACCAATGCACCTAACACTATGGACAATTTAGCATGGCCAATTCACTTGACCTGCACATCTTTGGGCTGTGGGAAGAAACCCACGCAGACACAGGGAGAACGTGCAAACTCCTCACAGACAGTCACCCGAGGCCGGAAATCGAACCTGGGACCCTGGTGCTGCGAGGCAGCAGTGCTAACCACTGAGCCGCCCTAAATTGCAATTCATTAAAGGCAATATACAAATGAGAATTATTTTACCATGGCTAAGCACTTTATCAATATAGGTCCACTCCAGCATACTAAACCATTTATACTCACCTAAAAACCTGGCTGCTTACAACGCACCTAAATCTGGCATTAATTCGACCAGAATTGTACTGAATAGTGCATGCCTCATTAACTCAGCAGAACCGAATCTAGTTGGAATGTCTGAAACAAAATTTAGGATTTTCTCCAAAGCAGTATTTCAACATTGAAAGAATCATAGGTTTGTTCTTCGCCCATCTCAGCTAGCTTGGGTCGCCCAGTGGTTAGCAGTGTTGCCTCACAGCACCAGTGACCCGGGTTCGATTCCACCCTCGGGGTGACTGTGCAAACACCACACAAACCTTCTTCCACCTCTGCTTGGGTTTCCTCCGGGTGCTCCATTTCCTACCACTGTCCGAAGACATACAGGTTAGGTGGATTGGCCATGCTAAATTGCCCACAGTGTCCAGGGATATGCAGGCTAGGTGGATTAGTCATGGTAAATACAGGGGTAAGGAGGTGGGATGCTCTTTGAAGGGTTAGTGTGGACTCAAATGGGCCAAATTGCCGGTTTCCACACTGTTGGGATTCTATGAAATTGGAGCAGTCCACGATCTGTAACTACATGTCGTCAACAGACTCACCTCTGTTGCTTTTCAGTCTTTGCCCCACACCAGAACTGATGTGTCCTCGTCCAATATAAAACACTCCTGCATCATTCTGCAGGTTTTACGTAGAAAAGAATCTGAGAATCATGTGACTCTGCAAATTCAGACTTAGATTCAAATAGAGGTAATTGTATAGACTTGCAATGCTTACATGAAGAATGTCTGGGAATCTGCAGAGATACTACTTAGAATCATATTTCTTATTATAGAAACCATTTTAATATTAACCTACTAGAAATTTCTACTGATTGCTCCAATGAAAAACATACAGTACCCAAAAGTATTAACTTAAACCAGGGCATTAACACATCAGAATCTTCACAGAATTCGGTTCAGTCTTGAATTACTATACCATTAATCCGAGGGTTAAGGGCCAGCACATTGATCCCTGGATAACTTCCACTTCTAGACCATACATTACTTTTCTGTACTGCTGGACATCTGAGTATTTATTTGGGATTGGTGCCCCAGATACAATAAACCCACTACTTCCAGCTTTCCAAGATCAATATAATTGCATTTTCACCCCATCTCAACCTTTCAATGCCTTTTATGCTTCTGTTTTTTTTTTTGTCTTCATATCTATCTCGTATCTTCTATTTCATCCAATTATTTATTCAATAGCACATAAGCATGAGAAGCCTGTGGAAATGCAGACTCCAATTCACATTAACAATTACTGATCCGAATAATTTCAGAAACAGTTTTGACACAAATAATTTTGAGGTGGCACAGTGGCTCAGTGGTTAGCACTGCTGCCTTACAGAGCCAGGGACCTCGGTTTGAATCCACCCTTGGGCGACTGTCTATGTGGAGTTTGCACATTCTCCCCGTGTCTGCGTGGGTTTCCTCCTGGTGCTCGGTTTCCTCCCGGTGCTCGGTTTCCTCCCGGTACTCGGTTTCCTCCCACAGTCCAAAGATGTGCAGGTTAGGTGGATTGACCATGCTAAATTGCACACAATGTGCAGGCTAGGTGGGTTAGCAATGGGAAATGCAGGGTTACAGGTGTGCGGTGGCTCTGGAAGGGATGCTGTTCGGAGGGTCAGTGTGGACTCGATAGGCTGAATGGCCTGCTCCCACATTGTGGGTATTCAATTCTATTCAAGTGAGCTCAAGACTCCAGTCTCCTTAGCA
>NC_057749.1:23092009-23104133 GCF_004010195.1 Chiloscyllium plagiosum
GATGTAGAAATCCTCAACCTGGGGAGTGCAGATCCATTCACACATCGGATTCAGACGCAAGAGTAAAGGCTTCCTGCCAGGCATTCTTGTCCCCCGAATTTAGGAGGACGTTTAAATGATTATTCCACCCACCTTCACCCCTCACACATAACAATACATTTCTTAGAAAGCACTTGCTTCTTACACATTTTTAAAATCTAAATTTCGGGGTGAGGAGCCAGGTAATTAGATCGCAGTGCATGGCCTCTGTTGAAAAACTAGCACTAATGCCGACACCAAATGCTCTTAAAAATATTGTACAGCGGTACAGTATGAAGTTGGTAAAAACGAGGACTGCAGATGCTGGAAACCAGAGTCTGGATTAGAGTGGTGCTGGAAAAGCACAGCAGGTCAGGCAGCATCCAAGGAGCAGGAAAATCGACATTTCGGGCAAAAGCCCTTCGTCAGGAATAGGTTGGACTTGGTCTCCTTTAGGAGGAAAGGTGTGCAGTTTGTTTTTTTTTTCCCCTTTTCTATTTTATTTACTGGGTCAACACGACTGAGACTTAGACTCTAATTAAATCTGAAAACTAATTATGACAACTTTTCTTAAAAAGAAACGGAGCACTTTGCTTTGTAAAAGTGCACAACAATGCAGCATTGTATTTCATAGAGTCATACCGCATAGGAACAGACCCTTTGGTCCAACTCATCCATGTTGACCAGGTTTTCCTAAACTGAACTGGTCCCATTTGCCTGCTTTTGGCCCTTATCCCTCTAAATCTTTCTTATCCATGTGCCTTTTCAAAATGTCGTTTAAAACGTTGTAACTGCACCCACCGCTACCAATTCCTTTGGCAGCTCATTCCATATACGCAACCCCCTCTGTGTGAAAATGTTGTCCCTCAGGTCCCTTTTAGGAAAAAAAAAGGGCAGAATAATTGCTGGGTCTCTCAGTGGCACACTGTTTGCAAATTACAACAAGAACACCTTTCATTTATATAGAACCTTTAGTGTGGGAAAACATCCCAAGTTACTTCAATGGAAACATTATTGGCCACTGAGAGGTGGGGTTTAAGAAGTGTCTTAAAGAAGGGAGATTGTGAGAGAAGTGGAGAGTTTTATAGAGCTTTGCACTTGGATAGTCAAAGTCATGACATTTATGATGGAGCAAAGGAAATTGACAATCAACATGAAACCTGAATTAGAGATACATTCCATAAAGATTGCTGTTAGGACAGTTGGCTGAATGGTTGGTTTGCAATGCAGAATAATGCCAACAGTGTGGGTGCAATTCCCACACCAGCTGAGGTTACCATGAAGGGCTCTCCTTCTCAGCCTCTCCCCTCGCCTGGGGCACAGTGACCCTCAGGTTAATCCACCACCAGTTGTCTCTCTCTAATGAGAAAGCAACTCAAGGTCCATTGGGATTATGGCAACCTCCCCTTTTTTACTCTTAGCTAACTAGACCTTCAAAAGTGGATTTCCACTTTATACTTTGGTTTAAATTAGTAACCTGTAAAGTTTGGCGTTTTTAATCAATGATTAAAAGCGTTTGACAGTGCAATGAACCAATCCTGAATTGTCCAGAAGGCAGTGAGGAGACCACTTCACCATGGGTCTGGAGTTACATGCAGGTCAGACAAGATAAGGACAGCACATTTCCCTCCCTAAACAGCCTTACTGAACCAGATGGGTTTTTAAGGATAATTGACAGTGATTCAATGATCACCATTAGGATAGCATTTTAATTCCAGATTTTCACTGGATTCAAATTTCACCATCTGCCATGGTGGGGTTGGAATCTATGTCCCCTGGATTGCCAGTCCAGTGAAAATACTAGGCTACCACCTGATCTATTGGCTGTGAGGTCACTTCGTTCCGTACAGATTCTGTTCCATTTAACACATCTAACATGATCAATAGTCTGCAGTGTGACAATGGACTTCAGATCCACAAGGACTGTGCTGTGGTTACTCCTACCAATACTGTCATGGACAGATGAATCTATGATAGGTAGATGGTCAGGAAAAGGTCATTCTTTCCTCTTCTCCCCACCTGACACAGGCCCAGTCTGGAAGATATATTCTTCTCGACTTGGGTCAGCTCTGCTAAAAGTGGTACTCCCAAGCCACTGTGGGGAATGGGTATTGAAGTTCAGTTCTGAACATTCTGCCCTCGTGCATCGCTCAAGTTCCTCATCCGAGTGCTGTTCAACACGGAGGAGTATTCATTCACAAGCTGAGGGAGGGTGGTACGTGGCAATGAACAGGTGGTTTCCTTGCCCACATGAGATTTTGAAGGGTCGGCTGTGAACATTGTAGACTCCCCCAGGACCATCTCCTCCTGACTGTCTACCATTCTGCTGCCAGGTCTGGTGGATCAGTGCTGACATTGGGAGTAGACATACCCAGGGATTACAATAAAGCAGCCTAATACATGAACAATAAGATACAACTTGGTGAATATATCAGAATGTTTCTTGACCAGTCTGTGAGAAAACACTCCCAATTTAGCCACAAATGCCTGAATGTTCGTAAGGAGGACTTTTCTGCGTTGACAGGGCAGGATATGCATTTGTTCTTCTAATGCCTAGGTCCATGCAGACTGTCCTTGCAATTTTATATTGGTTTTCAAATATCTGGAAGTGCTGCTACACACAACTGAATGGCTTTCCCCATCACCAAATCACCTGTGGCAATTTTCACCATTGCATCACACTGGTTTTTCAACTGATTAATTTATATGCAAAGCCCATTAAGGTCAATATGGACCATCAAAAGAGGGAGAGATGTAGAAGAGAGGCACTGCAAAAATTCAATCTTGTAAATCTTTTCTCATGGAATCCCTACAGTGTGGAAACAGGCCATTCAGCCCAACACGTCCACACCAACCCTCCAAAGAGTAACCCACCCAGACCCACTCCCCTACTCTATTACCCGATGTTTACCCCTGGCTAATCCACCTAACCTTCACATCCCTGAACACTAAGGGTAATTTAGCATGGCCAATTCACCTAACCTGCACATCTTTGGACTGTGGAATGAAACTGGAGCAACTGGAGGAAACCCACACAGACACAGGGAGAATGTGCAAACTCCATATAGACAGTTGCCCGAGGCTGGAATTGAACCCAGGGCCCTGACGCCATGAGGCAGCAGTGCTAACTGAGCCACTGTGCTGCCCATCTCTCTTTTTTGAGCCAGTTTATCACTAGACCATTTCAGAAGATAATTCAGAGTCAATTTGCTGTCGTCTTTCAGCCAACTGAGCTTACTCAGTACACTTCTCAAATTGCACTCAAAACTACTCATGCACTGAACGCATGGTCACATAAATCCTGTATTAATCACCTGTACCTACGGTAAATCGAAGCACAATGCTGGGCTGCTTCAACTGCTGCTGCACATTCTTTGAATATGGATTGAATAATTTCAAATTCAGTGTGTTACAACCAGAAAAGGACTTATCTGTTGGACTTCAATTGATTGCATTTCACATGTCTTATGTACTAAGAGCAGATAAAGCCTTCAATTGAGGTTAATTGAAAAGACTATGAACATTCACTCAGCCAGTTATAAGTACAACTTGCTTCCCACTCCTCTGTGAAAAGGGCTTTTATGATGCAGTGGCAGTGTTCCTATCTCTGAGCCAGGGAGTCTGGACTCAAGGGATTCTATATCTAAAGCTGGGTCCCATCTACTCCAGAGATTTGTAGCAACATTTCTGAACACAGTTAAAAATCACACAACACAAGGTTATAGTCCAACAGGTTTTCTAGCTTCCAATGTGTGTTTTTTAACTTTGTACACCCCAGTCCAACACCAGCTCCTCCAAATCATTTTCTACTCAGCCTATTCAGAAATATCTCCCACTCCTCCGATGCCAAATACAGTCACCAACCAAACAGGTTTCTCATCTGTGCTACTTTATGGAAGATTGAAGATTTAGATGCACATTAATGAATGGGAATAGAAACTTGAGTGTAATTTCATTGTAAAAAAAAACACAGTATATAACCCAATCTGGGCAAATGTTACCAATTATAGCGGGTAAAGAGTGGAGCTGGAAAAGCACAGCAGGTCAAGCAGCATCAGCGGAGAGTGGGAGTCGATGTTTCAGGTCGGAACCTTTCATCAGGTCGTTTTTTCCAGCTCCACGTTTTATCCACAACTGATTCTCCAGCATCCGCAGTCCTCACTACTCCAACTTTTACCAATTGTCTCCCAAGTAGAAAGCGCATCTTTCACATTCCATCAGCATGTCACATAGTGTATTTCATTACAATTACTCCAATGCAAAGCTTATCCTGCAGTGGAGGCCTTCTGACACCAGTGCCGCTGCACACCGACTGCAGTCTAAGACAAGTCAACATGGTACAAGTTTAAAAATAGTACAGCAGTGAACTGAATCACCTTTAAGGTCCATCAATTAAAAGAACTGATACAACAATGAGCTCTCATCTAACTTGACAAATATTCAACAACCAAAGGCCAGTCAGCAGTACCTGCAACCACTATCACTCAGTGCTATCTATTTACACCACTTTTAAAAACTGGTACCATCTGCAGCACTTATAATTAGAGTGAAAGAGAGAACTTTCATATCCTCAGAATGTCCAATGGCACTTTATGGTCAATTACTTTTTGACATATGGTGTTGTGTGAGCACACTAGGTAGCTATGATGCTGTTTATGGAGCTGGTTGTTTGCAATGAGATGAAGATTATGAATCAATTTTTGCATTTCAAGAGAACTCCCCTGCTTAAGCAATGTCAATCTAAGTCAGCAGATACTGCCTACATTGAATAGCTCACCCTTAAAGAATAGTACCTCTAGCCATTTAGCACTCTCTCTATATTGCACGAAAATGGCATATAGATTACATGATCATCACATCCCATAGTATGCTGGTTATGTTGCTGAACAAACAGCTGACGAATGCTCTCAGGATAAGTACTACATGGCTGTCAATCGATGCTCACCTGCTGTTCTCTGGTCTCAGAGGTAGATGATCATATCCCACTCCAAAAGACTCAAGCTCAGAATCTAGGTGGAGTACTTTAGTTAATCATTTAGAATGTAAGAATGAGAGTGAGAGTAGGCAATTCAGCTGTTTGAACCTGCTCTACCATTGATCATGACTGATCCCCTCAACTCCACTTTCCTGCCCACTCACCATTATCCTTCATTTTATGAATTTAAAATGTGTCTATCTCCTCCTTGACTTACTCAATGTCTCAGCATCCATCACGCTCTGGGATAGTGAATTTCACAGCTTTACACCCTTTGAGAAAAGTAATTTCTCCTCATTTCTGTTTGAGTTCTGTTACCCCCTCATCCTATAACCATGACCTCTCATTCTAGATTGCCCCACATGGAATCCCTACAATGTGGAAGCAGGCCATTCTGCCCACAGTCCACACGTACAGAGTTTGGAGAAGAGTATCCCTACATACAGATGAGGAAGGACACCATTTTGACTGGGACAACACATCCATCCGAGGACAAGCCAAACAGAGACACACACGAGAATTCCTCAAAGCATGGCATTCCAACTGGAACTCCATCAACAAACACATCAACCTGGACCCCGTTTACTACCCTTTGGGAAAAACAACAGGAAGTGACATCACCAACACAGGAAATGGCATCACCAGCCCTAGGAAACCTAAACCAGAGGTTCACTGATGATGTTACCTCGTATGGTGAAGAAATGTCTAAACACGAACCTTCCAGCTCAGTGAGCAAATTTACATCCAGATCCACATCTACCCTCCAAAGAGGCATCCCACCCCCCCCACCCTATCCCTGTTACCCTGCATTTCCCTTGTCCCCTCTCGATGTCTACTTTTTGAATCCCCTTTTGGGAATTTGTTATGTTCCGATTCATGAGATTCTAATATACATAAATTGGCTGTCACATTTCAAATTTATGACTGCACTTTGACAGAACTCAACTGTGAAGTGCTTTGGGAAGTCCTGAAGTCATAAATAAATAAGATACAAGGATTCTGGGTTGGGACCCTATCATCGATGTCAAATAGAAATGGAGCAGATAGGTAGCAGTAACTTTCCCTAAATTAGATTACGAGGACTCTCGAAAGGGGAAACCAAACAGAAGGCCTCCCCATTCCGGTACACAGCACCATTGCAGATAAAGAGATGTCCTCTTAGCAAATTAAACTCTTTTCAATTGAAGAAATGCTCACAATTGACGGGCCAATGTAGAGGAGAAACATCTAGATTGGGCCACCTCCACCCACTCCTGTAGCCAGCTTAACTGGGGAGGGCCTCAAAGCCTGACTGAAGTCCACCTTAAATGAATGACAAGCAAGCGATCTTTCACTTGCCAGCCAGTGTCATGAATTAAGGCCTTCCCCTCCCTCCGTATCCAAACGGACAGCACTCTCACCTTCATGTTGGAAGAATGCGGGCTCAAAATTCAAATCCAGGTTTTGGATGTTAAAAGTAAGGCCGACACCCTAGTGCCAAACTCCACCAAAACCGTACGAGACGGATGCTGTGTTTTGAATGGGATGTTAAAATGACATCCGTTATCTGTTCTCTCAGCTGACCTCAAACCCTTCTGACTCAGAGGTGAGATGTTCCCACTGCTTAGAAATCCTTCCCCACACTTGTTCTCCACTTGCAAACAGACTTTAATCTCTCCTCGTGCTCCTTGAATTCTGGCCCCACTCCAGATACTGGGGCACAAATTCACAGCTGACGGTCCACAACAGTGCTCTGGCACTGTCAGAGATACATCTCTCAGACGAGGACATTAAACAATGTTTGCCCTCGCAGTGGGATATGAAAGCTCCCACAGCACAATTTTAAAGGCACAGAGGAGACATCTCAAGCATTCTGACCACTACTAATATATAAAGCAAAAGCCACACAAAATATCACTGCTTATTGATGTTTGTAGTGTACATATATTACTTTCCACTTCACACTTCAAAAGCATCTCAGTGGCTACTGAAATATCCAGTGATCAGGAAAGGCACTAAATAAAGTGTAAAATGGTTTTCTTAATAAGTGCGGGTCGTTTTTTCTTTAAATATTGGCTCATCATCCATGTTTTAAGAACAAAGAAAAAGGCCGCAGCCCTTTTCCTCCCTCACGGCTGAAAGTGCTAACGACTGAGTGGTAGAAAATAATCTGGAGTTAAAATTCATTGCAGCAATTGCTGCACGTTGTGTAGAGATTACAAAACATCAGAAATAAACTGCAAGATGAAACTTGCTCTTTATATCAATGGACTCACTGTCACATCATGTGTATTCAATAAAATGCCTTTTTATTCTTTCCGATTAACATGTCAAACATTGTAGAATCTAACATAAATATTGCATATTTAGTCTCCTCTTGTTATTAAGCACCAATCTGGTTGTCATTTTTATGTCAAACTTATAAATTTCAAATAAATTTACCAATAAGATCTCACCCAGTCTATCCCAGTGAGAGGAACTGTTAAGAGATAAATGATTTGCGATGGAACTAGTGCAGAAAGGCAAACTAGAACACTTCAGTATGGTTAGGAATTACACTCTGAGGAGAAAGGGGACTCTCTGAACAGGACCGACAGGCTTAATTCTTAAACAAAAACAGAAATTGTTGCAAAAGCTCAGCAGGTCCGGCAGCATAGAGTCATAGAGATTGTACAGCATGGAAGCAGACCCTTCAATCCAACTAGTCCATGCTGACCAGATACCCCAACCTAATCTAGTTCCACCTGCCAGCACCCGGCCCATATCCCTCTAAATCCTTCCTGTTCACGTCCCCATCCAGATGCCTTTTAAATGTTGTAGTTGTACCAGCCTCCATCATTTCCTCTGGCAGTTCATTCCATACACTCACCACCCTCTGCATGAAAAAAACGTTGTCCCTTATGTCGCTTTTATATCTTTCCCCTCTCGCCCTAAACCCATGCCCTCTAGTTCTGGACTCCCCCACCCCAGGGAAAGACCTTGCCTATTTACCCTATCCATGCTCCTCATGATTTTATAAACCTCTATAAGGTCACCCCTCGGCCTCTGACGTTCCAGGAAATCTGTGGAGAGAAATCAGAAATTGCTGCAAAACTGATTTCTGATTTCTCTCCACAACTGCTGCCAGACCTGCTGAGCTTTTGCAGCAATTTCTGTTTTTGTTTTAGTTACAGTATCCGCAGATCTTTCAATTCTCCATTTTTAACTTGTTTCAAACTACAGCCAACACCTTGTGCCGTTATCACAAAGCAAGCGGACTCTCTCTCTCTCTCTCTGTGTTTCTCAATTATGTTCTTCTGCCTGTCAATTAAAACTTCTTTTTAGATGTCAGGACCAGTTCATTAGTTTGAAAATAATTATTTGGAAGTGAAGACTTACATAATGCAACAGATATCACAGAAACAGAGCCACGGAGAGAGCAGCTCGCGGTTTGCAAACAGCTCCAGAGAAAGACCATAATAATTTACACCAAGTGTTTACCTCAAGGAATCGATTTTTCAAAAGCAAACATTATTTCCCTCCCCGCCAATATATCAACAATATTGTCAGCAAATGTATTTTTTTTAGATCAGTTTCACATTAAAGCATCACCTGAGGTTGAAAAGAACGTAAAGCTCTGGTTACTAAACAGATTCTTCATAAATTTAAATATGCAGAATTAAGAAACGAGTGGTTTCCTTTGGGTTCGGTGGATTTCCCTGGTTGTCAGAATTATTCAGTTTTCTTTAAAATCAGGGCACAAGTGTTGACCCTACAATATCCCCTGGACCGACCTTCCCTTCACATCTTGGTCTCATGTTGCTCTGTATAAATGTAGCCAAACAGGCCACCAGAAACCTTCCTGGGTTTCAAAGAGAAAGAGAGATTAGAAAGGTGGGATTCAGAATCCATAAAAACGCCCCTCTAGAAAAAGCTGACTAGAGGATGAAATGCCCGAAATCGTGCGAATAAAATGTTTATATTCACAGAGTGCGTCAAAACAGAAATCCGTCAAACTCATCCCAGGAAGAAATTAAAACATCACGCTGCGTTAAATCGATCGATTTACACAGTACATAGTTCTCTTCACTATTTCCTCTCTAATGCATGATGTGGGGGTGTAGGTGTTGGACTGGGGTGAACAATTTTTTTTAAAAAAAAAGTTAAATTATATAACCTGGTGTTGTGTGACTTTTAAACTTCGTCCTCTGTATTCGACTGAGCTAAAACTTATCCGAGTGAACAGAACAACTGAGTGGGACACTCCCAGCGCATGGATGTTCTTAAAATCCCCTTCAACCTGAGGCTCCAAACTGTGACTTTATGTCCTTTGGAGATAGCAGTGTTTACAAACCGCTAATTGTAAATAGTCCCCCAGCAAATGCTGCAGCACACATTAGCTATCAGCCTGGTACGCATTACCCGCGCCGCCGCTTATCAGAGGGGCCCCGCTGTGCAAAAGTGGCTCCAAGATTTAAAGATGCAAACCCCGTTCTACCCCCACTGACTTGTGGAATAATTGAGATTAATGGATTCATTGCCGCAAATACAGGCTTGTGTCGCAATTGTAGGCGTTTGCTTGGATCTTACTAAATGAAAAGTTGCTAGTCATCGAAGTGTGGCCAGCGATAATCTTGTACACTTGCTCGTTTTGTCGGGAGATGGCTATGAGGTAGCGCTTCGAGTGGGAGCCGAGTAATTTCGTATGCACTTGGCAATATCCAAATTCTATGAAACAGCTGATGAAGAGATCGTATTAATTGCAGAAACCCGAGGTTTTTTCTCCCGTAAATAGATCACCTTACTTCGCTTGGGGGTCTGATTTTAACCCATCCAGTGTATATGGTATTAGCCCCTACTTCACCTGTATAGACTAACGTGCTAACAACTTCCTCATAGAGGCATTGACTAACTTCCACCGCCAACAACAGTGTTCCAGATATTTCCTGAACGACCTGTTCAGAGATGTCATTGCACACCTCTGCAGCAGGTGGCCTCCTGGTCTAGAGGTGCGAGCATTACTACTCTGCTACACGGGTCCTAACAGCAGTGTCATAGAGATCTACTGCACAGAAAGCGCTCTTAATGTCCTCGCGGGTCAAAACCAACCAGCTAAATATCCCATTTGCCAGCACTTGGCCCATAGCCTTGTGTGTCCTGGCATTGCAAGTGCACATCTAAATGCTTCTTCAATGACATGAAGGTTTCCGCCTCTCCCACCCGTTACAGGCAGTCAGTTCCAGATTCCCACCATCCTAGGTGAGAAAGTTATTCCCTACATCCCCTCTAAGCCTCTGTCACAGAGTGACAGAACTCCTTACCTTAAATCTATATCCCCTGGTCAGTGATCCCTCCAGCAAGGGGAAAGGTTTCTTCCTGTCTGTGCCCCTCATCATTTCCTACATCTCAGTCATACCCCATCTCAATCTCCTCTGCTCTAAATAAAACGACTTCAGTCTGTCCAACCTCTCTATAAGTGAGACTGTCCAGCCCAGGCAACATCCTGGTAAATCTCCTCTGCACCCTCTCCAGTACTCAAAACCCCGTTCCCTATGCAAAGCCTTTATTTGCAGGGGTTGAATAGGAGTTGTCTCAGATGGGGGAACAAACGTTGTGACCTGCAATCACTGGTCGACCTGAATTTTAGAATATTCAGGATACTGACAAATATCAGGCCCTCAATCCCAGTCACAACATTAGCACATATTCCGCAGAGAATTTAAAACAACATATCAACTTCACAACCTAAACAATCTTTATCCTGTAATTTATTTGCTTAAAACATTTTATTATACAGTTTCAATATCTTGAATGCTGTGTTCTTGTTAGTCCTTCAGTTAGTTATTACTTAACTACCTAACAGTTTCAAAATCTTATCCTTTAGTATTTCAACTTATTCTAGAACGCCATCACATTGTGGGCACAGGTAATTTGTTTGAAAAACGTTGAAATGAAAGAGGGACCGACTTTACGTCGATCCAGACCCCCAATGCTTTCACTCCCCAACACATCAAAAACAATGTTCATATCCCAAACAGATCCACAAAGACATCCCAAGATTACCACAACCTTCCAATGGCAGTTATTGTAAACAATCATCAGCAAAATGCAACTTTATAATAAAACAGCTAATACACAATTTACAAAGGGAGCGTATGTCAGAAAGTGCATGTAGACTTTTCAGTAAAATCACGGCATCAAACACACGCCCCATGAAGAGAGAGGGGGTAGTGCCCGGTCTCAATTAATATCATTGTTTACCGCTCAAAACACAGCAGCATCCAAGTCAACTCTCAGTCAGCCGCTTTGAGAATGGCAAGTGAGTTATAAACAGCATTACATTTGCAGACAAATCGCCCCATCAATTTGCAATCAACAGATTTTAAAGTGAAGAGTGTCGGCTGCCGGGTGAAGGATATTCAGTGACAATGCAAGGTGCAGCCCAAATAGTTTGCATTGAATGGCCCGGGCTCCGATTTAGGACCAACCCAGGACTCCCATGGCTGTGAGAGGTTTCAGTTCTGGGAGCCGGAATCGCAATGAGTTGTCACTCATCTCCCCGACGTTAACCACAATGTAAATAAACCTCAGCCATCACCCCCCACCCGCCAGATGCAACAAACAGCAGGGGGGGCAGAGGGATGTGTTCGAAGCGGGCTCCGCTAGCGCCGTTCCCCCCGCTGTCATTGTACAACCTGAACCCGGCTGCTGCTCCTCCCTCCCTGGGGCCGCTCAGTGCCCGGGACTCGGGGCCACTCCACCGGACACAGAGGGAGGGCCGCACCGCTGCCCCTTCACTGAGTGTCAAGGGGGCTTCTCCACTTGATCCGGGATAGATTCTGCCCACACACACCACCCTCTCTCCCCGGGATGGGCGCTGAGGAGGGGGGCGTCTCTGCAGACGGGCAGTACCCGAGGGGGCTGGGAAATGAGAGACATAACCTGACACTCCCCACCCCCTTCCCCCCAAATCCCAGACAGCACCCACTCCCCAACTGCGACACCCCATACCCCCCCTCCTCCCACCATGACCCGGGACACATACCCCCTTTTCCAGGGGGTCTCTTAGCCCAAACAATACCCACCCTATACCCCACTCCCACCCCAAACTAGTCCCGGAACCCCCTCACCCACCCACTGCCCAGTAACCCGGCACCCCCTCACCCACACCAC
>NC_057749.1:23105245-23124920 GCF_004010195.1 Chiloscyllium plagiosum
CCTCTGTTTCCCCCCCCCTCACCTTCCCCTATACACCCAGCCCAGCCCAGCCCCCCTCCCCAATGATCCAGAACCTGTATACTCCGCCCTACAGAACTCCCCCCTCCCCCCCATGCTGCAGGAGCTGGGTTGGTGGGGAGGCTAGGATTCCCTCCTGTCCCTCCCTCAATGCGGGGACCACCCCCCACTTCCCCCGGGGGTGGCTGGGGGAGGGGGCTCGGTTACCTCGGTTGGTGCTGGAGCAGCTGTGGCGGCGGGCGGGCGCTCCGTGCTCACCGCCGCCGCCTCTCGGAACGCTGTGTCCGCCTCTGGAGCCGGCCGACTCGGGGCTGGCGGCGGCGGCTGTGGCTGGTGCTGGTGCTGGCTGGACGGTCTCCATGTTGTAGTTTTATTGGGTGTGCGGTTTGCAGGTCGCTGCTGAGGCGCGGTGATAAAGCCTGGGAGTCACCGGGAGATGTTGGTGGGGGGGGGAGGGAAGGACAGGACACAGGAGGGGAGTGGGTGGACTGGAGTCTCCCAATCTTCTCCCAGCCTGACTATATACAGCAGGGAGAGAGGGGGACTGACAGGTAGGAGCAGGCAGAGGGAACAGTGGTTACAGAAACAGACTGAGAGCACTCAGCAAAGCATTACATAGGCACCAGGAACACGTCATCTCGACTCACTGGGTGAAAGGCACGCAATACAAAATCTGCTCCATTTAAAACAAAATCATCCCGCAGACTCTAACCTCCCCTCCAAGTAGCAGAGAGAAAATGAAACCAAAGGGGCATTTCATAACAATATTTTTAAAAATGCAATTACTTCCACAACGTGTGTCAGGGTCTGTTCCCTCTTGGAGTTAAACTATTTCCTTAACATTATAGTTCATTTTATCAGTTTGAGACAAGGCTTCATCTTGCCAACCTTCTAATCACACCGACCCCTCCTCTTTTTTTTGAAAACAAAGCTTTCCCCTTCTCGAATACAAACACACAAACTCTGTGTGGTTAGGGGAGGTGGGAAACTGAGCTCAGGTTTCCACTTAAGGCTTCTTTCTTCCAGTTGTCAGTCCCACTCTCTCTCTCTCTCTCTCAGTTCAGCGACCCAGCCTCAGGAACTCTCTCAAAGTGGTACTCTCAGTTCAAATTCAGCTCAGACTTGCGCCTGCTTAAGCCTGGACCTGTGATCTGCGCTAAAGCCTCTGCAGGGATTGAAAATGAAGCGGTATTCTCTCTCATACACGATAGGAATAATTATCAAGAAACATCTGTTGAAATATTGCTTGTACCAGCGGTAACATTGCTGGCCGTTCTTCTGGGATAGTTGCACCTGGGTGTGCGATTCTGAGCGACTTTCAGAACATAGAGCGAACCCCAAGTCAAAATAACGCAAAGCTGCTGGCGAGCTTTAATGCATTTTTAAAAACAAAAATAAAGTTGTGTTTATTAAAGGGGCCGAGTCGCCCGGACACTTTCCTGAAGTCTCCCCAGCCTTCTCTGCTTTTTTTTGGATATATGCAAAGTAGGAAGGTGGAAGACTAAAGCAAGACAGGTAGCGTTGTTCTGCCAGCCTCTCGCTTGTCTACTTTGTATTCGGGCATCTGCAGGGTTTTTTATTTTGGCCTGGTTTGGACATATGCAGTGTTGGTTCCTGAGCTGGAATGGAATGGGAAACAGTGTCACCCCACCAATAGCTGTGGAACACCTGAGACTTACCTGTCTCAGGTGCGTGACATTCTGGAAAAGTCGTTTTAAATAGAAAATACACAGAGAGGAAAGAAATCCTCATGAATACATAATGTGAAAGCCTGAATTGAAATTACTTGATTAAATGTATAAATGTCAATTGACTTAATTTTCAAGTAATACAAAGGATATATATACACACACACATACCTTATGATAATAATCCCAATTAGTTCATCACTCGCCGTCCTTTGGTCAGACAGATTTCTACCAAATGCAACAACTTTACAGGATCTCAGGATGAAGATTTATGTCTCACTTTTAGCTGCTTGTAAAACAATGGGACTCTCCACACAAAATGCCAAGTCTTGAAAGCAAGATACAGCAGGACTGTGTCAAACACAGAGAACGTGCTGCACAACTGTATAATGCTGGAGAAACTCAATGGGTCAGGCAGCAGCTGTGGAGAGAGAATCCAGTATGACTCTTCTTTGGAACCTGCAGTTCATAGAATCCTTACAGCATGGAAGTAGGCCATTTGGCCCATCAAGGCCACACCGACCCTCCAAAGAACATCGCATCCAAACCTGCCACCCTACTCTATCCCTGCATTCCCCATGGCTAATCCACTTAGCCTGCACATCCCTGGACACAATGGGCAATTTCCTATAGCTAATCCATCCTAGCCTGCACATTCCTGGACACTATAGGTGATTTCCTAAGACCAATCCACCTAGCCTGCACATCTCTGGACACTATTGGTGATTTCCTCTAGCCAATCCACCCTAGCCTGCACATCCCTGGACACTCTGGGTGATTTCCTTTGGCCAATGCACCCTTGCCTCACATCTTTGTGAGAGGAAACCCACACAGATATAAGGGGAATATCCACACAGTTGCCCAAGGGTTGAACTGAACACTAGTCCCTGGCACTATGAGGCAGCAATGCTAACCACTGAGCCACCGTGCTGCCCCATAATAGCACCAAAATGTTAACTCTGTTTCTCTCTCAGCAGATGGTGCCAGACCTGCTGGAGTTCCTCCAGTATTCTCAGTAACAATTGAATTTGATCCCTTGCATGAATCATTTTAAAATAGTTTACCATCTTTCAGCACTAAAACTGAGTGCATGAATTATTGTAAATTCTCATCAGATGTACTTTAATATTATCATCATTGAAATCGATGAAATTTTCATACTGACAATTTAACAATAGGCACAATTACAGTTGGTAAAGCTTCCCCTATCATTTATTCAATGTTTCTGGTCCATTTGGAATGGATTTGATGATTTTTTTAAAAACTCCAATTAATTAATTTAAATTTTTCTGGCATGTCATCTTGCAACAAACGTTTATGAGGCAGAGTTTGATTGGAAGGTTCTAACTAAAGTCTCAGAAATAAGATTCTTGCTTTTAAACTTCTCATCCTTGTTTCCAAATCTCCCAATGTTCTGGTACCTCGCTGTCTCTGAAACCTCTTCTAGCCCTACAATCCTCTGAGATTTCTGCTCCTTTATTAGATATAGGAGTGTTAGCCCATCAACTATGCTCCACTATTTATGGGACCAATGCTGATCTGACAATCCTTAACTCCACTGTCCTGCCTTTACACCATAATCCTCGATTCGCTTACTGATGAAAAATCTATCTTAATTTTGAATATACTTAACACTACCCTGACAGACCCCAGCTATAAAGAATTCCACAGATTAGCTATTCTTCTCTGGGCAGCACGGTGGCACAGTGGTTAGCACTACTGCCTCACAGTGCCAGAGATCCAGGTTCAATTCCTGCCTCAGGTGACTGTCTGTGTGGAGTTTGCACATTCTCCCTGTTTCTGTGTGGGTTTCCTCCCACAGTCCAAAAATGTGCAGGTTGGGTGAATTAGCCATGTTAAATTGCCCGTAGTGTTAGGGGCAGGGGTAAATGTAGGGGGGTGGGTTGTGGGTCGGTGTGGACTTGTTGGGCTGAAGGGCCTGTTTCCACACTATAAGTAATCTAATTATATCTATTTTTCCTGTACCCTGTGATGATGCTGTCTGTTTCTAGCCTCTCCCACAAGGGGAAACAATCTCTTCAAAACCGTCCTGGGGGAGCTTCCCTGAGAAACTTAGACTCATCGAGTCATAGAGAGATACAGCACGGAAGCAGACCCTTCGGTCCAACTCAGCTAAGACAATCAGATATCTGAAATTAATCTTGTCCCATTTGCCAGCACTTGGCACCATCCTTCTAAACCCTTCCTATTCATATATCTATCCAGGTGCCTTTTAAATGTTGCAATTGTACCAGCCTCCACCACTTCCTCTGGCAGCTCATTCCATACACGCACCACCCTCTGTGTGAAAAAGTTGCCTTTTAGGTCCCTTTTACATCTTTCCCCTCTCATCTTAAACCTATGTCCTCTAGTTTTGGACTCCTCTCACTGAGGAAAAGACCTTAACTGTTCACTCTATCCAAACCCCTCATGATTTTATAAACCTCTATAAGGTCACCCCTCAGCCTCCAACGCTCCAGGAAAAACAGCCCCATCCTGTCACTATAGATCAAACCCTCCAACTCTGGCAACATCTTTTCTGAACCCTTTCAATATTCTTCCAACAGGAGGGAGACCAGAATTCTATGTATTAATAATATCACCTCTCATTATTCACAACTCCAATGAGTTTAAGCCCAACATACTGAACATCCCCTCATAAGGAAATCCCTCCATACCTCGGATCAACCTTATGAACCTTCATTGGACTTCCTCCAAAGCTTGTAATTTTTCAACTTGCCTTATGTGTGTTTTAAATATTCCACCTAGAGAACATGGTGTCTCCACCTATTGGAACCACAAGCAATTACCTCTGTAAGTCCTTCCACGAACCTTTTCACCTCCTTCCCTTCCTTTACAATGCTCTTTGAAGCCAAACTCTTAGTTCGTTGATCATTAACTTCTCCTTGTGTGGATCAGTGTCAAATTTCATTTCATAATTTCAAGCAAAGTTATTTGGGGTGTTTTATGAACATGAAGAAAGTATAGAATTGTAGGGGGTGGCACAGTGGTTCAATGGTTAGCATTGCTGCCTCACGGCACCAGGGTTGTGGCTTTGATCCCACAGTTGTGTGAAGTTTGCATTTTCAGCATGGGTTTCCTCCGGGTGCTCCAGTTTCTTCCTACAATCCCAAGATGTGCAGGCTAGGTGGATTGGCCATGCAAAATTACCCATAGTATCCATGGGAAATAGAGGGTTATAGGGTATGGGGGGGTGGGTCTGGGTGGGATGCTCTTTGGAGGGTTGGTGAGGACTCGTTTGGCCAAATACCCTGCTTCCACACTGTAGGATTCCATGATTCCATGGAAATGCTTGTTACTGCAATTGAACCACTTATAATGGAAGAAAAATGATGGTGATTTCTCATTACTTTGCTCATGACTTTTATCACTGAAGCATCTTCTCCAAGGCTGCAACATTGTTTCAAGAGCTCCACACACAATTTATGATGGGGAGTGCCCGTTCTAGACATCAACTAATATTAAACTCTGGTACTATCTTATGAGATGGCAAGAGCTGTGGGTGAATGAACATTGGATATCATGGTAATATTGTTTTACGGGCCGAAATAAGAAGGGTGAAATTTAAGTTGAAATTCAGTTAGAATGGCATTTTGGTCAGCCAATCAGGGCAGGACTTATAAATTTAATGGTAGGGTCCTGAGGAGTGTTGCCGAACAGAGAGATCTTAGGGTGCAGGTTCATAGTTCCTTGAAAATGAAGTCACAGATAGGCAGTGTAGTGTAAAAGGCATTTGGTACGCTTGCCTTCATTAGTCAGTGCACTGAGTATAGGAGTTGGGATGTCATGCTAGGCCACTTTTGGAATACTGCATTCAGTTCTGGTCTCCCAGCTATAGGAAAAATGTTGTTAAACTTGAAAGGATTCAGAAAAGACTTACAAGATTTGTTGGGGTTGAAACACTTGAGGTATAGGGAGAGGCTGAATAATCTGGGCCTATTTTCCCAGGAGTGTTGGATGCTGACCTTGTAAAGGATCATAAAATCATGAGAGGCATTGATAGGGCGAATAGCCAAAGTTTTTCACCCAGAGTAGGAAAGCCCTAAACTACAAGGCCTAAGCTTAGGGTGAGAGGGGAAAGATTTTAAAGGGACCTAAGGTGCAACTTCTTCACACAGAGCGTGGTGCGTGTATGGAATGAGATGCCAGAAAAAGTGGTGGAGACTGGTACAATTACAACATTTAACAGGCATCTGGATGGGTATATGAGTAGGAAGGGTGTAGAGGGATATGGGCCAAATGCTGGCAAATGGGACTAGTTTAATTTAGGATATCTGGTCCTTCAGAGGAAGTAACAGGAATACAGATTACTGGGCTAATGGTCAAATTCTTGGCACTGTAGATGAACAGAAAGATCTTGGTGTCCTGGTGCATGAGTCCCTGCAAGTTGCCACCCAGGTTGATAGGGTTGCTAAGAAGGCATATGATGTGTTGGCATTTATTGATTAGGGGGATTAAGTTTCAGAGCCACGTGGTCATGCTTCAGCTGTACAAGACACTGGTAAGGCCGCACCTGGAGTATGCAGTTCTGGTCACTGCATTACAGGAAGGATGTGGGACCTTTGGAAAGGGTTCAGAAAAGATTTACTAGGATGTGGCCTGGTATGGAAAGAAGATCTTACAAGGAAAGGCTGTAGAAACTGAGGCTGTTTTCATTGGATAGAAAATGGTTGGGAGGTGACTTAATTGAGATGTATAAGATAATCAGAGAGTTAGATAGGGTGGACAGTGAGAGCCTTTTTCTTCGGATGGTGAAGGCTAACACAAGGGGACATAGCTTTAAATTAAGAGATGATAGATTTAGGACACATATCAGAGGTAGTTTCTTGATTCAGAGAGTAAGAGGGGTGTGGAACGGCTTGCCTGCAACAGTAGTAGATTCGCCGATGTTTAAAGGGCATTGGACATATATATGGATAATAATGGAATGGTGTAAGTTAGATGGGCATCAGATTAATTTCACAGCTTGGTGCAACATCAAGGGCTGAAGGGCCTGTACTGCACTGTAACGTTATATGTTCCATGGTCGGCATGGATGAGTTGGACCGAAGAGTCTGTTTCCGTGCTGTACACCTCTATGACCTATCTTTTGTTCTTACTTCCCCTGTTATCAGCCCCTTTTATTCTTGTGCCAGCAACCCTTTTATCATCCCAGCTGAATTTCAACTTAAGTTCCACCCTTCATATTTTGGCCCGTTAAAAAATATTACTGTAGTAAGGAGAAAGTGAGGACTGCAGATGCTGATCAGAGTCGAGAATGGCTGCTGGAAAACCACATCAGGTCAGGCAGCATCTGAGGAGCAGGAGAATCAATGTTTCGGGCATAAGCCCAAAGGGCTACAGCATCCCACTCTCGACAATATTACTGCGATATCCCGAAAAGTCAATTGTCCTCCTCCTTGGATGCAGCCTGACTTGCTGTGCTTTTCGAGCACCACACTCTCGGCAATGTTCCTTAACCCATAGCTCTTGCCATCTCAGAAGATAGTATCAAAGAACAATACTTGTTGATGTCTGGAAAGGTCACTCTCCATCATAAATTGTGTGTGGGGCTCTTTAACCTATGTTGCAGCCAACCTTGGAGAAGATACTTCAGTGATAACAGTGTCAGCTCAGAGAATGGCTGAAATGTTAATTAGAAGGTAGCAGTTTGAATATGAGAATGTTAAAACAGCAAGCGTTTCTCCATGAAGCAGGATAAAAGTAAGAGTGTTAGTCTTCCGAAGAGAGAGAGTGGTGTATTAACAATAGATAATCAGGAAATGAAATGACAGATGAAATGAATAAATATCTTACTTCTGCGTTCACTATAGATGATATAAAAACATTCCAGTAATAGCTGTAGATCAGAGGGGGAGGGTGGGGAGGTTGCTGGTGAAGTGAGGAACTTGGTGAAGATACAATTATGAGGGAAGTGATACTAAGACAGTTGATGGTGCTGCAAGCTAACAAGTCACCTATCCTAATGGACATCATCCTGTGATCTTAAAAGAGGTGGCTAAATGAGTTAGTAGATGCGTTGGTGTTAATTTTACAAAATATCCTTGATTCAAGGAAGGTTTATCAGACTGGAACATACCAAGTTTAAATCCCTCTATCTGAAAGGCAGGAAAAAAACATAGGCCAGATAACTTGATGTCTGACTGGAGAAAGTGTTGAGAAGCAATCATTAAAGAAATTATAGCAGCAGAATTAGAAAACTTCAAGGTAATCAGGACAAGACAGCATGGAAATAGATCCTTTACTCCAACTTGTCCATGCTGAACAGATGTTCGAAATAAATCTAGACCCATTTGCCAGCATTTGGTGCGTATCCCTCTAAACTTTTTCCCTTCATGTTTTGTAAAAGAGAAATCATGTTTAATCAACTTATTGGAGTTCTTTGACAGAGTACCACACACTTTGGATAAAGGGGAATATGTAGACATACTGTACTTGGATTTTCAGAAAACATTTGATAAGAAAATAGAAACTCATGGTATAGATTGTAAAATATTAGCATAGATATCTACTTGGCTGGCTGTCAGTAAACAGGGAGTGTGCAGTATTGGATCGTCATATAGATTGACCACACAAGATAACTGGAGTTAAAGAGGGGTCTGTGCTAGGATCTGAACCTTTTACAATTTACATCAATAATCTAGATGAAGGGAGTGAAGGAATGGTAGTTAAATTAACAGACCATGCCAAGATAGTTAGGAAAATATGTTGTGAAGAAAAAATATAGATGGGTTGAGTAAGTGGACAAAAACTTGATAGGTGATTCACTTTACAGGAACAATAAAAATGCAGAGTATTGTATAATTGAGGAACAACTGTGGAATTCTGAAGTGTAGAAGTATCCATGTGTTCTAGTGCAGATGTCACATAGTGCAGGTTTAGTATGTAATCAAGAAGGCTAATGGGATGTTATCCTTTATTATGAGAGGAATTAAACTTATAAGTAAGGATGTTATACTTTAGTTATACAGCGCATTGGTGAGATGACATTTGAAGACTGTGTGTAGTTTTGATCATCATATTTAAGGTAGGATGTAAACACTTTGGTTCTGAGGGAGGGCACTCAATCCGAAACATTAACTCTGATTTCTCTCCATAGATGCTGCCAGACCTGCTGAGCTTTTCCAGCAATTTCTGTTTCTGCAAACGCATTGGAGCCGGTTCAGAACAGGTTTACGAGATCGATACCTGGAATGAGTAGGTTGTCTTATGAGGAAAGATTGGTCACACTGGGCTTACTTATACTGGAAGAAAGTGAGGACTGCAGATGCTGGAGATCAGAGCTGAAAAATGTGTTGCTGGAAAAGCGCAGCAGGTCAGGCAGCATACAAGGAGCTGGAGAATCGACGTTTCAGGCTTATTACTTATACTGGAGTTTAGAAGAGTGAGGGACGACTTGATTGAAGTGTACAGGATCCTGAATGATCTTGGCAAAGTGGATGTGGAAATAATGTTTCCTCATGTGGTTAAGTCCAGACCTAGGGGGCACTATTTTCAAATTTGAGGTCACCTATTTAGAGCAGAGATGAGGAGAATCTTTTTCTCCCTCAGAAGGTTGAGTGACTGTCTGTCTCAGAGATAGGATCATTAAATATATTTAAGACAGAAATGAATGGATTCCTGGTAGGGCCCAAGCATATTAAAATTATCAGTGCAGATGGGAATATGGAGGTTGAAATAAAAATGGATCAGCAACGATCTCATTGAATGACAGAGAAGGTTAAAGGAGTTCACCTCTGCTCTAACTTTGTATCTTAATGGCTATAGCTTAGTGGGTATGATTCTTGCATTTGAGTAACAATAGAGTCATAGAGATGTACAGCACGGAAACAGACCCTTCGGTCCAACTTGCCCATGCTGACCAGTTATCCCAACCCAATGTAGTCCCACCTGCCAGAACCTGGCCCATATCCCTCCAAACCTTTCCTATTCATATACCCATCCAGATGCCTTTTAAATGTTGTAAGTGTACCAGCCTCCCCCACTTCCTTTGGCAGCTCATTCCATACACAAGCCACCCTCTGCGTGAAAAAAGATGACCCTGAGGTCTCTTTTATATCTATCCCCTGTCACCCGAAACCTCTAGTTCTGGACGATATTCGTTACCAGCTGAAAGTAAGTCATCATCATATCCTGTACTTTAAACACACATTAATACAGTGTGCGGAAATAATGGGGTCTAACAGCCATTGAACTCCCATTTCAATCAGTGTTCAGGGTTTAAGTCTCATTTTGAATGCCAAAATAAGTATTTTATTTGGACATGAAGTGAGGTGCCACTTCCTTGCTTAGGTGGACATAATAGGTCAGCATGTGTGCTCCCAATTCAGGTGAAAGATGTTGCCATTTAAAACGACCACTGTGATCCATCTGGACATACGCAGTTCCACTACAGAATTACACCTGTGTATGTACAGCTGTGGCACCCATGACAGAAAACATTGACATAGAATTAACAAAAATAGATATTGCTGGAAAAGCTCAGCTGGTCTGGCAGCATCTGTGGAAAGAAATCAGAGTTAATGTTTTGGATTGAGTCACCTCTCCTGAGAACACTGTTTCTGATTTACAGCATCTATCATTCATTTGGTTTTTATTGACATAACGTTGTTATTTATTTTCAGTTGATGTAGTTAGGAATCAAAAGAAAGTCATTTTAAAACTCTAATTCATATCTCCCAGTCTCTAATTGCTGGGAAAATTAATGCCAGCAATTTGCACACAGTAAATGCTTAAGCCTCCAATTTACATCCTGGGTTCTGAGTCTATGATGTAGCCCATCAGAAACCAATATCAATATGCAAGATGCATCTTAACTGAAAATTATGAACGTAGCAAAGCTTAAAATATCTGAAGTTACAATTTCTGAACTAATATGTTTGACAGGTGGACATGTTCAGCATTCTAGGATCCACCTAGAGTCTCATTAGTCTCAAACACAGTGATAGGGGTGGCATGGTAGCTCAGTGGCTAGCGCTGCTGCCTCACAGGACCTGGGTATGATTCCAGCCTTGACGCTTGCACATTTGCCCCGTGTCTGTGTGGGTTTCCTCCGGGTGGTCCAGTTTCCTTCCACAATCCAAAGATGTGCAGGTTAGGTGAATTGGCCATGCTAAATTGCCCATAGTATTCAGGGATGTGTAGGTTAGGTGCATTAGTCAGGGGTAAATTTAGGGGAATGGGCATGGTGGGATACACTTCTGAGGCTCAGTGTGAACTTGGGCCGAAAGGCATATTTTCACACTGTAGGGATTCTATGATTCGGCAAGGACTCTATAAAAGGTCCCATGGCATTGCTTCAGGGAGGACCTGTGGATTTTCCTGATATACAGACCAATATCAGCAGGATAGCTGATGACATTAGCTCTCTTGTTACCAAGACTGTGGGTGAGTTTCCCCAATTGGCTACAGTTCCAGATGGGAAGCCCCAGGCTGCTGAATCCCCAGGTTCATCTTCCTTATTCAACCAACCCTTCAGTTGGTTGTCGAATAGTTAACTTAGAAAATAATCCCTTCCCTTAGAACATCGAACATAGAACAATACAGCACAGAACAGGCCCTTCGGCCCATGATGTTGTGCCGAACATTTGTCCTAGCTTAAGCACCCATCCATGTACCTATCCAATTGCCGCTTAAAGGTCACCAATGTTTCTGACTCTGCCATTCCCACAGGCAGCGCATTCCATGTCCCCACCACTCTCTGGGTAAAGAACCTACCCCTGACATCCCCCCTATACCTTCCATCCTTAAATTTATGTCCCCTTGTAACACTCTGTTGTACCCGGGGAAAACGTCTCTGACTGTCTACTCTATCTATTCCTCTGATCATCTTATAAACCTCTATCAAGTCACACCTCATCCTTCGCCGTTCCAATGAGAAAAGGCCTAGCACTCTCAATCTTTCCTCGTACGACCTATTCTCCATTCCAGGCAACATCCTGGTAAACTCCAAATGTGGCCTTACCAAGGTCCTGTACAGCTAGACTAGTGTGTGCAGTTCTGGCCGCCTCATTTTAGGAAAGATGTGGAAGCTTTGGAGAGGGTGCAGAGGAGATTTACCAGGATGTTGCCTGGAATGGAGAATAGGTCGTACGAGGATAGGTTGAGAGTGCTAGGCCTTTTCTCATTGGAACGGCAAAGGATGAGGGGATGAGATTTCCCTTCTGGAAATCTTTTCCCAGACCCAAATTACTAAACATGAGACGAAATACCAACAAAGCACATGAACAGATAACAGGTGAGCTTGACATGATAAGGGTGGCATAGTGGCTCAGTCATTAGCACTGCTGCTTCACAGCACCAGGGGCCCGGGCTTGATTCCACTCTCGGGTGACTGCCTGTGTGGAGTTTGCACATTCTCCCTGTGTCTGTTATCGTTCCATCTGGGTTTCCTTCTGCAGTCCAAAGATATGCAGGTTAGGTTCTGCTAAATTCCCCATAGTGTCAAGGGATGTGCAGACTAGATGGATTAGCCATGGAAAATGCAGAGTTACAGAGATGGGGTAGGGAGTTGGTGGTTCAGTGTAGACTCAAGGGACCAAACGGGCTGTTTCCACATTGTATGGAACCTTTGAAAAATGAATTTTAAAAACAGGTATATGGATCAGTTTCACTTCCAAACTGTTGTTGTGGTGGAGGTTTCAGGTCGCATTGCAAGTTGAACAGACAATCTTTGAGATCCTTGATTTTGGTGTCTGTCTAAAGTTCCTTTGTCCTGATCCCTGTTGAAAATGGTTTGCAGCACAGTGTTAGAGATGATTCTGTTCGCCGAGCTGGAAGTTTTTGTTGCAAACGTTTCGTCCCCTGGCTAGGCGACATCATCAGTGCTTGGGAGCCCTCAACTAGCCACGAAACGACACAACCAGCTATCCTTAGTAGCCACACACGCAGACAACAAGCAACATGAATTCGACTGGGACAACACTACTATCATAGGGCAAGCCAGACAGAGAACAGCCAGGGAATTCCTAGAGGCATGGCATTCATCCACAAACTGCATCAACAAACACATCGACCTGGACCCAATATACCAACCACTACAGCGGACAGCTGAAACTGACAACCGGAAGCGGCAGGGACAGACCACTATAAACACCGGAGGAAACATCAAAGAAGCGCTTCGCAGGAGGCTCCCAAGCACTGATGATGTCGCCTAGCCAGGGGACGAAACGTTTGCAACAAAAACTTCCAGCTCGGCGAACAGAACCACAACAACAAGCACCCGAGCTACAAATCTTCTCACAAAGTTAGAGATGGTCTTAACCTACAACACACTGGGGGGAGGAACCTAGGAGATAGTTCTTTTAATGTAACCCTCACGGCAAGCTAATGCTCAAACCCAGCCAAGTGCTCATGAGATAATTCACTAGTATACTGCAGTAGAGTTGAAACTGACATTTTAACCCCTGTCCATGTGTATTTTTGGAGTCTAGAATGATTACAAAAGATTTATGCCGTGAGGGGAGAGGCAGTGAGCCTCTCCCGTGACCTTTTCAAATTTCCTTGTTTAAGGCTTCCATGGTATTCAAATAGAACTTTACCAGAAAGTCACTGAAGTCAAATCTGTGGCTTTATTTTTTCAGTAGCAGTCCTCCCTTTAAAAACAACATATTAAGGAATTAAAAAGTAATTGATGAATACTTCAGAGTTCTGATCCATTGCCATATGTACTTGTAACGTACAAAGGCGACATGTCTCAGGTAGAGTCCTGAAGCAGTCTTGTGAGGGTTCAGAAAAGATTTACAAGGATGTTGTCAGGGCTGGAGGGTTTCACAGAATCCCTACAGTGTGGAAATAAGCCTTTTGGCCCAACAAGTCAACACCAACCCTCCAAAGAGTATCCCACTCAGACTCATTCCCTACTCTATTACTCGATATTTCCTTTAACTAATGCACCTAACATTCCTGGACACTATGGGTAACTTAGCATGGCCAATTCATCTGACCTGCACATCTTTGGACTGTGGGAGGAAAATAGAGCACTTCCACACAGACACAGGGAGAACTTGCAAACTCCACACACACAGTCCCCCAAAGCTGGAATCAAACCCGGATTCCAGTTCTGTGATTCGAATGAGCTGCCAGAGGAAGTAGTGAAGGCTGTTACAATTATAACATTTAAAAGGCATCTGGATGACATGAATAGGAAACATTTAGAGGGATATGGGTCAAATGCTGATAAATGGGCTTCGATTAGGTTAGGATATCTGGTCAACTTGGACAAGTTGGAGTGAAGAGTCTGTTTCCGTGCTATACATCTCTATGAATTAAGTCAGAGAATCTCAGAAATGTTTAAGTGTAGAAGGAATCCAGCCAGCCTATTGTGCCAGCACTAGTTCATAAAATGTGCATCATTACATAGTGCCAATCTCCTGCTTTTTTTTCCTATATCGCTACATACCATTCTATCTCTCTCAGATCTCCCCTTAGCCTTTCTCTCTCTGAGGAGAACAATTCTAACTTCTTCAATCTATTCTCATCATTGAAGTTCCACATACCTGGAACCATTCTTGTAAATCACTTCTACAATTTCTCCAATGCTTTCACATCCTTCCTATAGTGTGGTGCCCAGCACTGTACAGACTACTCTAACTGAGGTCCAACAAGTGTCACATACAATTCAATATCACCTCTTTGATCTTGTACTCTATGCTCCATTAGTGAAGCTGAGGGTACTGTATGCTTTAATTATTACTTTCTTTATCTGTCCTGCCACTTACAATGATCTCTATACATACGCACTCAGATCCCTCTGCTCCTGTATCTCTTTAGAGTTGTTTCCACTAATTTATGTTGTCTTTTAATTAACTTCTTTTACAGTTCCCAGTACAGCACAGCCCAGACCATCACGGAAACTAACCTCTCACCCATGGACTCCATTTACAATTCTCCTTGTTGTGGAAAGGCTGCCAACATCATCAAAGCCCCATCACACCCTGGTAATGCTCTCCTACAACCTCTTCCATCAGGCAGAAGTTACAGAAGCTTGAACACATGCACCAATAAGTTCAAGAGCAGCCTCTTCCCCACCGTTAATAGACTGGTGAATAACTTCAAACTATCTTGCTAATGTTGGTCTTGCTTTGCGCACCTGAGCAGTTCTAACCTTGTCTAAGCACTCTATGATCAGTATGTGCCGATTTGCTCAGATCTGCCTGTACTGCTCACAAAATAAAACTTTTCATTGTACTTAGGTACATGTGACTACAATAAATCAAATCATCTACATATGTGCATTACAATCACAGAAATTGTCTGTTTGGGCTCAAGTTAGGCAATTTGAATGTACTGCAACAAACTTACCTCAGTATGTCATTCTGCAAGAGGATTCAGTAGGATGGAAACTGAGAGCTTTACGCCACATGCCATGATATAGTGATAACATTACAAACATGTCCATTAAAGTCATATTACATATCTGCTATGAGCCATAACACCACATTCTCCCATTTCCAAAGTAAAGAAATCCCACAGTGGCTCAGTGGTTAGCACTGCTGCCTCATAGCACCAGGGTCCCAGATTCGATTCCAGCCTTGGACAACTGTGTGGAGTTTGCACATTCTCCCCGTGTCTGCGTGGGTTTCCTCCGGGTGCTTCGGTTTCCTCCCACAGTCCAAAGATGTCAGGTGCATTGGCCATGCTAACTTGTCAGAGGGGAAATGGGTCTGGATGGGTTACACTTCGGAGGGTTGGTGTGGACTGGTTGGGCTGAAGAGCCTGTTTCCACACTATAAGGAATCTAATCTAATCAAACTATTACACATTGTTGTACATAGGCACATGTCATTACTTCAGCAGTCATGTCAATATGTAAAACAGAGTAAATGAGATTAATAATTTGAACTTTGATAACAGCTTGGAGGTTTGACAATACATTCTGCTGATCAGGAGAGGTGAGAGTTATTCTGACAACTTGTTTGATTTGTTACAGGTTGCTGTCCCTCAGCTTCATCCTTTAATCATCATTGTTGGAGTTATCCTCCTGTGTACGTGATTGGCCTGTAATACATTGCTCTGCATTGGCCTCTGCATTCCTTCACAATGTAGTACTGCAATTTATAATGACATTGTCCAATCTAAGCTGGTGGTATATCTTAGGAATCTTTGTTGGTATCCAGGATTTGTCCGTCCTCGGCATGCTGCAATGTTCCAGTGAATCATAACACAAACTGGATGAACAACAACGCATCGTCAGACCAGGCACTTGACGGCCTTCTGGATTTAATATGGAGTTCAAACCCTTCAGATTGTAAGCCACCTCCCATTTCTTACCTTGGTTTCAGTTTTATTTGTTACATTCTCTGTCAACATGTGTTCTCTCTCCCCTTCCCCCCCCCCCCCCCCCCCCACCCCCCAAACACCTGAGCTTTTCAGCCACCACCCACACACTCACCCCACCCTCCCCTCCACCCAACTGTAGCATAAATACTATCCCCTCCATACTTCACTTCAGCTCTGATGAAGAGTCATCTAGATTCGAAACAGTAGCTTGCTCTCTCTCCATGGATGCTGCCTGACCCGCTGTGATCTCTAGAATTTGTTGTTTTTAGGAACTGGATATCTGACTCACAGTCTCTGTCCAGTGACTAATTTTAGCAGATCTTTACCTGCTCATTGGCTGTGTATATTTCCCTTTCTCTTCTATGTTTGAAGAGATATTTCATTACCTTTCATTCTTATAGTGGCTCAGTTAAAACACTGCTGCCTCACAGCACCAGGGACCTGGGTTCAATTCCACTCTTGGGTGACTGTCTGTGTGCAGTTTGGACATTCTCCCTGTGTCTGCATGGGTTTCCTCTGGGTCCTTTGGTTTCCTCCCACTGTCCAAACGATGTGCAGGTCAGGTGGATTGACCATGCTAAATTGCCCATAGTGTCCAGGGATGTGCAGGCTTGGTGGATTGGCCATGGGAAATGCAGGGTTCTAAGGATGGGGTGTGGGTCTGGGTGGGATGCTCTTCAAAGGGGTGTTGTGGACCCAATGGACTAAATGATCTGCTTCCACGTTGTAGAGATTCTATGATTAATTTTTACCAGATGGGGAGAGGGATGGTGTTGAATCTCAAGAATGGTTACAATGTTAAGTTCTATGCAAACTTGAAATCCTGCAACTGCTGGATCATCACTATCCATCAAATAGACAATTTCAAGAATCCAAGCTGACTGACCAAACCAACTGACCACTGCACACAAGTAAGCTTCTTAAGGCTATAACATCTCTTTTTAGCACTTAAAACACTACACTTTCAAACAGAAAGGGTGTGTTAAATTGGTGCTATCCATCTTTAGTTTAAAGTCTAATGAAGAATTTAGCAAATAATTTGTCTTTTAAATAAAGAAAACATCTTTTAACCGCTACACCTCAACTTCTATGCCAGGAAACTGGCTGAAACTTATTTTTTGACTTTCATAACATTGATAGAAGTCTTCTTGCTTGATACATCTTGAACTATAAATAGAAATAAGATAAGTCTACCCCCGACCCTTTAGTTTGTTTTAAGTTTAAGGGCTGGAAAACCTCCAGTGAGGATTCTTTAATAAGTAGATATTGGTGTTTGGAGCAGTACCACTGCAATCAAATGATATATCCTGATCGCTGATAATCTTTGACTATCAGAATGTGATATTTAATGAAAAGGACATAAGTCACATAGTTCTGAAGGATTCAATTACCTTTTCTAAGAACAACTTGTACCTGCGTATGTATACTAACACACAGGCACAGTCTCGGCTCAAGTTACGCAGTTTGGATGTATTATATCATACTTCCCTCAGTGTGACATGCTGCAAGTGGAGTCAGTAAGACCGTGACTGAGACCTGTGTCACAAAGCTAGTTCCTTTATTTTTCTAAAAGCTGTTCCTTGGCTCAAGGAGACTCTGTCTTTGATTTGTTTCAGAGGGGTAATAAACCAGGCCGGGCTCCGATCAGTTTGGTTTGGTACAGAGATGAAAATGTTTTTGAGAGGCCTTTTGCTTATATGTAAACAGATGAGACTTCAGGCCAAAGTGGTCATTTTTTTTTTAGAAGTGACCTCTATAAAGAGACAGGAGTAGTCAGATTAGATTACTTACAGTGTGGAAACAGGCCCTTCGGCCCAACAAGTCCACACCAACCCGCCGAAGCACAACCTACCCATTCCCCTACATTTACCCCTTTACCTAACACTACGGGCAATTTAGCATGGCCAATTCACCTGACCTGCACATCTTTGGACTGTGGGAGGAAACCGGAGCAAACCCACGCAGACACGGGGAGAATGTGCAAACTCCACACAGTCGCCTGAGTCGGGAATTGAACCCGGGTCTCTGGCGCTGTGAGGCAGCAGTGATAACCACTGTGCCACCGTGCCGTCCACTTAGCTCTTTAGCTAGACTTGAGCTAAGCAGTTTTAGTTCAGTCTTGAACTGGGAAGTTCAACAGGGAGCTGTGCGAAAACTCTCTCTATTTTCTGCCCTTCAACTTCAACCTGTCAGCACGAGTTCCATTTATACTGGTTTTTAAAGGGAGTTTGCTCATTGGGACTGTTGTGTATATTTGGAACAGCATAATTCAGTCTAGTTGGATAGGTTGAGTTCTGTAGGGGGGTTCCTTATTCTGTTCTTTGTGTTTCATTGCGTGATATTGTGAATAGATTTTTGTCCGATTCACAATCTAGTAGTCCACCTAGCTAGCTTACCCTGAGTAATTTTCGCTGTACACTTACTGCCTGCTTAAGAATGTTTTGAGTGGTCTGGCCTTGATCATAACACACATATACCTTTAGTTCACAAGTGATGATGTGGCGAAGACATGATAAGCATGCCCCTTAAAGGCATTTCACATATTAAGACTGAAATAGATAGATCCTTGATCTATTGGGAAATCAAGGGTTATGAAGAGAAGTTAGGAAAGTAGAGCCATAGAATCATAGAGATGTACAGCATGGAAACAGACCTTTCGGTCCAACCCGTCCATGCCGACCAGATATCCCAACCCAATCTAGTCCCACCTGCCAGCACCCGGCCCATATCCCTCCAAACCCTTCCTATTCATGTACCCATCCAAATGCCTCTTAAATGTTGTAATTTTACCAGCCTCCACGACTTCCTCTGGTAGCTCATTCCATACACGTACCACCCTCTGCGCGAAAAAGTTGCCCCTTAGGTTTCTTTTATATTTTTCCCCTCTCACCCTAAACCTATGCCCTCTAGTTCTGGACTCCCTGAACCCAGGGAAAAGACCTTGCGTATTTATCCCATCCATGCCCTTCGTAATTTTATAAACCTCTATAACTTCACCCCTCAGCCTCTGACGCTCCAGAAAAAACAGCCCCAGCCTGTTCAGCCTCTCCCTATAGCTCAAATCCTCCAACCCTGGACACATCTTTGTAAATCTTTTCTGAACCCTTTCAAGTTTCACAACATCTCTCCGATAGGAAGGAGACCAGAATTGCACATAATATTCCAACAGTGGCCTAACCAATGTCCTGTACAGCCACAACATGACCTCCCAACTCCTGTACTCAATACTCTGACCAATAAAGGAAAGCATACCAAACACTTTCTTCACTATCCTATCTATGTGCGACTCCACTTTCAAGGAGCTATGAACCTGCACTCCAAGGTCTCTTTGTTCAGCAACATTCCCTAAGACCTTACCATTAAGTGTATAAGTCCTGCTAAGATTTGCTTTCCCAAAATGCAGCACCTCACATTTATCTGAACTCCATCTGCAACTTATCAACCCATTGGCCCATCTGGTCATGATCCTGTTGTATTCTGAGGTAACCCTCTTCACTATCTACTATACCTCCAATTTTGGTGTCATCTGCAAACTTACTAACTGTACCTCTTATGCTCGCATCCAAATCATTTATGTAAATGACAAAAAGTAGAGGGCCCAGCACCGATCCTTGTGACACTCCACTGGTCACAGGCCTCCAGTCTGAAAA
This sequence comes from Chiloscyllium plagiosum, assembly GCF_004010195.1. Lineage (NCBI taxonomy): Eukaryota > Metazoa > Chordata > Chondrichthyes > Orectolobiformes > Hemiscylliidae > Chiloscyllium > Chiloscyllium plagiosum. Next base: position 23,124,903 of record NC_057749.1, read on the forward strand.
ACAACCCTCCATCACCAC
>NC_057749.1:23125168-23144347 GCF_004010195.1 Chiloscyllium plagiosum
CACCACTGAGGTCAGGCTCACTGGTCTATAGTTCCCTGGCTTGTCTTTACTGCCCTTCTTAAACAGTGGCATCACGTTTGCCAACCTCCAGTCTTCCGGCACCTTACCTGTGACTATCGATGATACAAATATCTCAGCAAGAGGCCCAGCAATCACTTCTCTAGCTTCCCACAGAGTTCTCGGGTACTCCTGATCAGGTCCAGGGGATTTATCCACCTTTAACCATTTCAAGACATCCAGCACTTCCTCCTCTGTAATCTGGACATTTTGCAAGATGTCACCATCTATTTCCCTGCATTCTATATCTTCCATATCCTTTTCCACAGTAAATACTGATGCAAAATACTCATTTAGTACCTCCCTCATTTTCTGCAGCTCTGCACAAAAGTCGCCTTGCTGATCTTTGAGGAGCCCTATTCTCTCCCTTTTGTCCTGAATGTATTTGTAAAAAATCTTTGGATTCTCCTTAATTCTATTTGCCAAAGCTATCTCATGTCCCCTTTTTCCCGTCCTGATTTCCCTCTTAAGTGTACTCCTACTTCCTTTATACTCGTCTAAGGATTCACTCGACCTATCCTGTCTATACCTGACATATGCTTCCTTCTTTTTCTTAACCAAACCCTCAATTTCTTTAGTCTTCCAGCATTCCCTGTACCTACCAGAGGAAGGTCATCAAATCAGCCATGGTTGTATTGAATGGTGGAGATGGTTTGAAGACCTGAATGGTCTACTCCTATTTCTAATGGTTGTACTCCTTACTCCCATCCCAACTAGGACCAATCACACTGTGTGTCTCACTGCCATCTCGGCACTGTGGTACAGTGGTTAGCACTGCTGCCTCACAGCACCAGGATCCCAGGTTCGATTCCAGCCTCGGGTGACTGTCTGTTTGGAGTTTGCACATTCTCCCCGTGTCTCCATGGGTTTCCTCCAGGTGCTCCGGTTTCCTCCCACAATCCAAAGATGTGCAGGTTAGGTGAATTGATCATGCTAAATTGCCCTTAGTCAGGGGTGAATATGGGGAATGGGTCTGGGTGGGTTACTCTTCAGAGAGTTGGTGTGGACTTGTTGGGCTGAAGGACCTGTTTCCATAGTGTAGGGAATCTAATCTAATCTCAATTACCACCACCACATGGCTCTCCATTCCTTGTAGAAAACCCACCACCACCTTCAAGCTAGACTAGAAACATATTTTCACTGATATTCTGACCAGTACTGCACACAGTACTCCAATTGTGGTCTTAACAATTCACTGTGAAAACTGAAGTACAACTTCCCTACACTTCCATTCAATTCGAGGAGAAAGTGAGGTCTGCAGATGCTGGAGATCAAAGTTGAAACTTTATTGCTGGAACAGCACAGCAGGTCAGGCAGCATCCAGGGAACAGGAGATTCGACGTTTCAGGCACAGGCCCTACTTCAGGAATGAGCAGAGAGTGTTCAGCAGGAGAAGATAAAAGGTAGGGAGGAGGGACTTGGAGGAGGGGCGTTGGAAATGTGATAGGTGGAAAGAGGTCAAGGTGAGGGTGATAGGTCGGAGGAGACTAACTATCCGTGATCCCAGTCTGGTTCACTGTGATCCTGACCTAATTAAAAGGGGCCACTGCTGTTTGTCATTTTTATACATGACCTGGATGATGGCGTAGAAGGATGGGTTAGTAAATTTACAAATGACTCTAAGGTCGGTCGAGCTGTGGACAGTGCTGAAGGATATTGCTGCTTACAGAGGGACATAGATAAGCTGCAGAGTTGGGCTGAAAGGTGGCAAATGGAGTTTAATGCAGAAAAGTGTGAGGTGATTCATTTTGGAAGAAGTAACAGTAATACAGAGTACTGGGGTAATGGTAAGGTTCTTGCAGTGTGGATGAGCAGAAAGATCTCCGTGTCCATGTACATAGATCCCTGAAAGTTGCCACCCAGGTTAATAGGATTGTTAAGAAGGCATATGAACCATGGGGTTATGTTGCAGCTGTAGGAAACTATGGTGTGGCCGCACTTGGAGTATTGCGTACAGTTCTGGTTACCACATTATAGGAAGGATGTGTAAGTTTTGGAAAAGATGCAGAGGAGATTTATGAGGATATTGTCTGGTATGGAAGGAAGGTCTTCTGAGGAAAGACTGAGTGACCTGAGGCTGTTTTCGTTAGAAGGAAGAGGTTGAGAGGTGACTTAATAGAGATGTGAAAGATGATCAGAGGATTAGATAGTGTTAGCAGAGAGAGACGTTTTCCTCGGATAGTGATGGCTAGCATGAGAGGACATAGCTTTAAATTGAGCGGTGATAGATATAGGACAGATGTCAGAGGGGTAGTTTCTTTACTCAGAGAGTAGTAATGGCGTGAAACTCCCTGCCTGCAACTGTAGTAGACTCACCGACTTTAATGTCTTTTTAAATGGCCATTGGATAAACATATGGATGATAATGCAACAATGCAGGTTAGTTCAGCTTCAGGCTGGTTTCACAGGTCAGCACAACATTGAGGGTCAGAGAGCCTGGACTGTGCTGTAATGTTCTGTGTTCTTTGAAAGCAAGATAATATTTCGAGTCTGGCGATTCTTCATCAGAACTGTTAACAGCTCAGGAAAGGTGGTAATATATTGAAGTGACGTTTGTGGGAAGGGGTTGGTCTTGCACAAGGTGACTTACTTGCCGATTTACTTCCTCCAACCTCAGTATCCAAGGCCTCAGGCACACCTTCCAGGTGAAGCAGCAGCTTACCTGCACTTCTCTCAACTCATTTATTTCATTCACTGCTCAGAATGTGGTCTCCTGTATATCGGGGGAGATGAAACACAGATTTGATGACCGCTTTGCTGAACACCTACACTCTGTCTGTAAAACATGACCCAGAGTTTCCCACTGCCTCCACTTCAACACACCACTGTGTTCCTACACCAACATTTCTGTCCCAGATCTGTTGCAGTGTTCCTTAACGCAAGTTCAAAGAACAACACTTCATTTTCCACTTGGGGATTCTGAACACTCTCTGCTCATTCCTGAAGAAGGGCCTGTGCCCGAAACGTCGAATCTCCTGTTCCCTGGATGCTGCCTGACCTGCTGTGCTGTTCCAGCAATAAAGTTTCAACTTCCATTCAATTCCCCTCACAATCAGCCATAGCCATTCTATTAGCCTTCCTGATTACTCAAACTATCTGAAATTTAACTCTCTTGCAATTCATGCACCCAGATCCCTCTGCATCTCAGACCTATGCAACCTCTCACCATCGAGATAATGTACAAAGTTATTTAAAATATGCTCATTTAGTTTCACAATTAGCTTGATTATACTTTCTTCCACACATTTCCTGCAAGGACCCAATTTGGTTCCCCTAGTTCCTTTATCACAGTTGCATCTGTTGTGATATCTTCTCAGTAGTGCTTCCCATACATCTTCCCTTATTTCACCTGGGACTCCAACACATTCCAATCATCAGATCATCAACTGTCTCCATCACCTTGTCAGTAATTATAGCCTCACCCATCCACCACCGTCTCAGAACCTCAATGCTTTTTGCTTATTATAGCCTTCCACATTTACACTCCATCGACTATTATTTCTACTGCTTTGCCACGACAAAATCCAACAGTTCCTCCGCTTTCAGCTTTCTGAAAGGGCAATTTCTACTACAAAGTCCTGGTCCATTTTTCATTTACCCCACACCCCAATATATTCTTTCATTTTCTTTAGATGCTGCAAGCTGATAAGGATTCTGATTGCAGGCTAGTAATCACAGTGGGCGTTAGAAAGGTGGGTGCACCCAAGACCATCCAACATAGGAGCAGAAGGGGGCCACTCAGCCCATTACATCTGTTCCATCATTCAATGAGATCAAGACTGATCTGAAAAGCCTCAATTCCACTTTCTGGCCTTTTCCCTAAATGCTTGATTCCTTTACTGAAAAGAACCTATCTATCTCAGCCTTGAATATACTTAATAACCCAATTTCAAAAGCCATCTGCAATTAGGAATTCCGCGGATTCCCCACCCTCTGGAAGAAGAAATAGCTCCTCATCTCGGTCTTTAATGTGTGACCCCTCAGCCTTTCTGCATAGAGTCACACAGACATAGATATGTACAGCACAGAAACAGACCCTTCAGTCCAACTTGGTCATGCCGACCAGATATCCTAAATTAATTTCCTCCCATTTACCAGCATTTGGCCCACATCCCTCTAAACCCTTCCTATTCAGATACCCATCCAAATGCCTTTTAAATGTTGTAATTGTACCAGCCTCCACCACTTCTTCTGGCAGCTCATTCCAGATACACACCAGTCTCTGTGTGAAAAAACTGCCCTTTTGTCTCCTTCCAAATCTTTCCCCTCTCACCTTAAACTCATGCCCTCTAGTTTTGGACTTTCCTCATCCTGGGGAAAAGACCTTGCCTGTTCATACCATCCGTGCCCCTCACGATTTTATAAACTTCTATAAGGTTCCCCTCAGCCTCGAATGCTCTCGGGAAATTAGCCCCAGCCTATTCAGCTTCTCCCTATAGGTCAAACCCTCCAATCCTGGAAACATCTACGCTGTGAAGTCCTCAAAAAAAATCTTGTATACTTAAATGAGGTTGCTTCTCATTCTTTTGGACTCCAATAATTATAGGCCCAAACTACTCCAGCTCACCTAATATGCAGTCCATGCCTTCTATCAGCCGAATGATCCTTCTCTGGACGGCCTTCAATACCAGTACATCTTTCCTTAGGTAGGGGACACAACATTGCTAACAGCATGCTGAGGTCTGATTAGAGCCTCATATAGTTTTAGCGAAACTTCCCAACCACTACACTCCATTCCTTTTGAAATAAAGGCCTACATTCCATTTGTCATCCCTATTACCCACTGAACTTGGATGCTAGCATTTTGCGATTCATGGATGAGGAAGGACATAGAGCACAGAACATAGAGAACAAAGAACGGTACAGGCCCTTTGGCCCACAATGTTGAGCTGATCATTTATCTTAATCTAAGGTCAACCCAACCTACGCACCCATCAATTTACTGCCATCCATGTGCTTGTCCAGCAGTTGCTTAAATATCTCTAATGTCTCTGATTCTACTACCACTGCTGGCAGTGCATTCCACACACATACCACTCCCTGCATAAATAACCTACCTCTGACATCTCCCCCATACCTTCCTCCAATCACCTTAAAATTATGGCCCCTCATGTCAGCCATTTCTGCCCTGAGGAAAAAGTCTCTTGGGGTGGCACGGTGGCTCAGTGGGGGGTTAGCACTGCTGCCTCACAGCACCAGAGTTCCAGGTTCGATTCCAGCCTTGGGTGACTGTCTGTGTGGAGTTTGCACATTCTCCCTGTGTCTGCGTGGGTTTCCTCTGGGTGCTCTGGTTTCCTCCCACAGTCCAAAGATGTGCAGATCAGGTGAATTGGCCATGCTAAACTGCCCATAGTGTTAGGTGCATTTGTCAGAGGGAAATGGGTCTGGGTGGGTTACTCTTCGGAGGGTTGGTGTGGACTTGTTGGGCTGAAGAGCCTGCTTCCACACTGTAGGGAATCTAATCTAATCTACTCTATCTATGTCTCTCATTACCTTGTACACCTCTATCAAGTCACCTTGCTTCCTTTTTCTCTCCAGTGTGAAAAGCTCGAGCTCACTCAACCTCTCTTCATAACAGAAGCCCTCCAATCCAGGCAGCATCCTGGTAAACCTCCTCTGCATCCTCTCTGAAGCATCTACATCCTTCCTATAATGAGGTGACCAGAACTGGATATAATATTCCAAGCATGGTCTAACTAGGGTTTATAGAGCTGCAGCAAAACCTCACAGCTCTTAAACTCAATTCCGCTGTTAATGAAAGCAAAAACACCATACACCTTCTTAACAACGCTATCAACTTGGGTGGCAATTTTGAGAGATCTATGGACATGGACCCCAAGATCCTGCTGTTCCCCCATACTGCCAAGAATCCTAACTTTAACTTTGCTATCAGCATCCAAATTTGACCTTCCAAAATTAATCACTTCATATTTATCCAGATTGAACTCCATGAAGTAGGAGCTAGCCAGAGTTGACGGGAAGGGGAGTCTAGCAGGGAAGATGATGGAGCAGCAGTGGCAGAAGCTTCTGGGGGGGTAACTCAGGACGCTCAGCAGAAATTCAACCCAAGGAAGAAGAAATAGACTCAGCGGAGGATGAGGCAACCAAGGCTGACAAAGGGAGTCAGGGACAGCATAAAAACAAAAGAAAAAATAATACAATGGGGTGAAGAGTAGTGGGAAACTAGAGGATTGGGATAAATAATTTGATTATTATTTATACTCCAAAACATCTGATCATTTCATTGTTCTTAATACTGTCAAAATACCAAGTTGGTTATAATGACTTTATGGGGTGAGTTCTCCCATTTATTGACAAAGTGTCATTTTAAGTGAGATTCATGTTGAAAGTCCCAACATGGTCCATGTTAACTTTTTCACATCATTGTCTACTCTTCAGCTCATGCATTATCCACACAGGCAAAAGTGAGGACTGCAGATGCTGCAGATTAGAGTCAAGAGTGTGGTGCTGGAAAAACACAGCAGGTCAGGCAACATAATCTGAAGGGCTTTTGCCTGAAACATCGATTCTCATTATCCACACAGCCTCTTTGATGCCTGGCGCATGTAGTCATGAGGTAGTCATGGGTGTTCTTCGCACCACTGGCAAAATATTTAAAGGTGCAAGTCAGGAGCTGGTTGTCACACTGTGGTACGTAGCTATAATTACTGAGGACATGGCCCAAAATAGAAAGTTGCTTTTTGGACAGTCCTGCTTTTTGGACAGTGACCTGGAGGTACTGGTGGACAGGGTGGTGGAGAGGAAGACTTTCCTCTATCATGCAGAACAGTCTATAAGGCCTCACTACAAGACCCACCTGGCCTAGCCTTGGATAGCAGCGCTGGTTTACACCCTATTTCAAGGAAAACAAAACTTGCAGCAGGGCGGGCAAGAGCCAATGTTCTTCTGCACCCCACCAGGGTAAGTATCAACCAGAAGGATCTAATGTAATGCTCCTGTGTTCCTTCAGCATCAATGAGGAAAAATCCTGCAAGTCCCTCCTAAGGGCATTGTAGGTCAACCTATAACACATGGACTAAAGCAGTTCAAGAGGCAGCTCATCGCCACCTTCTCAAAAGCAATTATGGTGGGCAATAAATGCTGGCCCAAGCAATGATGCTCATAACCCGTGAGTGAATAAAAGGTATGTGGTCCTCTAAGTAATTTTACTTTATTCTGATGTTTGTAGTGTAAGACATTTTTACCAAACAACACGAAAAGAATATATGTCTTGCAGGATTACACCCTCATAGATACCATTTCCCCCTCACCACCAACAACAACCAAGAAATGTGCCATTGACTATATTCGATTATATTCTTACATATTTACAGTTCAATGGATAATGGTAGCAGCTCTGAGGCACTGTGCATCAATGAGGCCTGTGGTATATATTTATGAATTGGCGACCACAGACTGCACTTCTAAGTTCACCCATGATCACATCAGTTTCAAAGAGATGACCAGATTCAATTATGATTAACATAGCGACAATAGCCTGAGGCCAAGATTTTTATTGTACATTGTTGGTCAATGCATGAGCTACACTTCGAGTGTAGTTTGATGGCAGATATGTCTCATCACTGACTCCATGAATCCCTGATCAACGCAATTGCCTCTAACAAGGCATCACATTGTGAACATGTCCTTCCTGCCCCTGAAAACCAAAATTAAAATCATTCAAGACAATTGTGAGTATTTCGGCCGTCAATTTTCTCCTCTGTAATGCAGTTGATGATTGTTGAAAATGGCACATTATCCAGTTTGTGCTCTTGTGAGTGAGTTGCAGGTTCTAAATGAGAGTCAGGATTAAACCCCCTCCCTTCCAATTTACATGTGTGCTCTGTGTTGCTGTCCCAATCAGCACCATCAGCTTTCAGGCTTCCCATATTCATATCCAATCCTTTTATTAGTTACGACATTGGCACCTACCCAACAATGTGGAAAATTGCCCTGTTTTGTCTTGCACTCAGAAAGCAGGACAAATCCAATCCGGCCAGTTACTGCCCCCGTCAGTCCCCTCTTGATCATCAGTAAAGTGATGGAAGGTGTCATCAACAGTGCTAACAAGAAGCACTTGCTCAGCAATAACCTGCTCGGTGACACCCAGTTTGTGTTCTGTCAGGGTCATTCAACTCCTGACCTCACAACATGTTTCGAACATGGACAGAAGATCTGAATTCTGGAGGTGAGGTGCAAGTGACAATCCTTGACATCAAGGCTGCATTCACCTTGTGGGTGGCACGGTGGCACAGTGGTTAGCACTGCTGCCTCACAGTGCCAGAGACCCGGGTTCAATTCCCGACTCAGGCGACTGACTGTGTGGAGTTTGCACATTGTCTGCGTGGGTTTCCTCCCACAGTCCAAAGATGTGCAGGGTAGGTGAATTGGCCATGCTAAATTGCCCATAGTGTTAGGCAAAAGGGTAAATGTAGGGGCATGGGTGGGTTGCGCTTCAACGGGTTGGTGTGGATCTTGTTGGGCCGAAGGACCTGTTTCCACACTGTAAGTAATCTAGTCTAATTCAACCGCTTGTGGCATCAAAGAGCCCTAGCAATGGGTAGTGGAGGCAACTCTCTGCTGGTTGGCATTATACTTGGCACATAGGAAAATCGTTGTGATTGTTGGAGGTCAGTCATCTCAGCTCCAGGACATCTCTGCAGGAGTTTCTTGGGATAGAGTCCTAAGCCCAACCATCTTCAGCAGCTTCATCAATGACCTTCCCTCCATCATAAGGTCAGAAGTGATTGCAGTATGGTCAGCATCACTCCTCAGACATTGTAGTAGTCCATGTTCAAATTAAACAATATCTGGGAGATATCCATGGATGGGTTGACAAATAGGCAGTAACGTTCATGCCACACAAATGCCAGACTATGACCATCACCAATACGGTACAATCTAACCACCACCCTATGACATTCAATGGTGTTGCCACCACTGAATCCCCTACTATCAACATCCTGGGAGTTACCATTGACCAGAAACTCAATTGGACTCACCACATAAACACAGTGGCTGCAAGAACAGGTCAGATGCAGCAAGTAACTCCCTCCTGACTCCCCGCAGCCTGTCCACCATCTACAAGGCACAAGTCAGGAATGTGATGGAATATTCCCCACTTGCCTGAATGATTGCTGCTCCAACAACACTCTAGGAGTTTGACACCATCTACGACAAAGCAGCCCATACCACATCTACAAAAATTCACTCTCTCCACCAGCAACACTCAGTATCAACAGTGTGTACTATCTTCAAGATGCGCTGCAGATATTCACCAAAGATCCTCAGATAGCACCTTCCAAACCAAGACCACTTCCATCTAGAAGGACAAGGGCAGCATATACATGAGAACACCACCCCCTGCAAATTCCGCTTCAAGTTACTTACCATCCTGACTTGGAAATATATTGCCGATCCTTTACTGTCGCTGGGTCAAAGTCCTGAAATTCCCTTCCTAAGGGCATTTTGGGCCAACCTACACTATGTAGACAACAGGGGTTCAAGAAGGCGGCTCACCACCAACTTCTCAAGGGCAACTAGGGGCGGGTAATAAATGCCAGCTGGACAGCAATGCCCACATCCAAAGACTGAATTTTAAAAAGTCCCTGACCATTATTGCTCAAATAACCAGGACTGAACATGGCCCAACCCCTAGGTTGATGTCTCTGCAACCCCTTGACTGAATTATCTGTAATATCTGAACTGGTTGGACCTGACCTGCAGAACTTGCCATAGCCCAAATCCAGAGAGCAGAGACAGTGAATACTGGACAGCAATAGGACTGCCAATGGCCGATTCCCTGGACCACACTTGAAAAGCTCCTTGACCGACAGTGGTAATAAACTGTGACTGAGAATAGTTTGCGTTGACCCCATTAAGTACTGATCCCATATAATTTGCAGGCATGGCCAGTGGTTAAAGCACATGCAGTGTGTCAGCTGCATTAGCCACTGGCGCATGTTGGAGGGTGTGAAATTGATGTAACATGGAACTGCACAGCAATGATTCTGTCCCTTGACTGTTCAGTGTTGCAATATGCGACTGCCTGCCTTTCTCTTTGTTAACAGCCAGTGCAAGTGCAACATGCCTGGAAGTTTCCACTGAGTATCCGATGCACCAAAAGGCAATGCAAGCCAGAGTTGGTGTGAATTTCAATGGAACTGGAAAGTGAGCAAATGATAATTAATAAAGCAATCTGAAGTGCTGAAGGGCTGAAATAGAATATAGAAAATAGAAAAATACAGCATAAAACAGGCCCTTTGGCCCACGATATTGTACCGAGATTTAATCCTAATGTCAAATATAGTAACTTAACCTACGCTCCCCTATCCACGTGCATGTTCAGCAGTTGCTTAAATGTCCCCAGTGATTCTGCTTCCACCAGCACAGCTGGCAACGTCCATGCATTCACAACTCTCTGCGTAAAGAATTTACCTCTGACGTCTCCTTTATACCCTCCTCCTAATATCTTCAAACTATGACTTCTCGTACCAGACAATCCTGCCCTGGGGAAAGGTCTCTGGCTATTGATTCTATCTGTTCCTCTCATTATTTTGTACACCTCTATCAGGTCTCCTCTCTTCCTCCTTCTCTCCAGAGAGAAAAGTCCGAGCTTATTCAACCTCTCTTCGTAAGGCAAGTCCTCCAGTCCAGGCAGCATCCTGGTAAACCTTCTTTGCACCCTCTCCAAAGCCTATGTATCTTTCCTATAGTCGGGCGACCAGAATTGGACAGAATATTCCAAGTGTGGTCTCACCAGGGACTTGTAGAGCTGCAGCAAAACCTCGTGGCTCTTAAACTTGACCCCTTGTTAATGAAAGCCAAAACACTATATGCGTTCTTAACAACCCTATCCACTTGGGTGGCAATTTTGAGGGATCTATGTACTTGCACACCCAGATCCCTCTGTTCCTCCACACTGCCAAGAATCCTGCCTTTAATCCTATATTCAGCATTCGAATTTGACCTTCCAAAATATATCACTTCGCATTTATCCAGGTTGAACTCCATCTGCCATAGCTTGCTATTCTGGAAGCAGCCACGATGATGTAGTGAGGCTGGTGGTTTGGCAGTTCCCAATTGTGAGGAGGAAAGGTAGAAGGTGATGGTGCCCATGAAAGGTGCAGGAGATGACGGAGCTGGAGATCAAAGTGGAGAGCTGTCACCACCAAGTAAGTGGTCTGACTTTCACCTTGTAAACTGGCTCGATATAGTTTCTTGGGGAAGTTGGGGAGAGTGGGGAACGCATGGAAATGAAGTGAGCTTAATTATTAAAGAGACACAAATGCACATAAGTAGTGTGTTGTCACTGCTTGTTCATGAGATTCAGATATCATTGCTTGAACCTTACGGCATAAAGTTGGGAAGAAACGAATTCTGGACGTTGGGAATTTTGGCAGTTCCCAACTGTCTCACCATTGCCTCCACTAGTCAGCACTTGGGAAAATCCTGCAACTCTATGCGAAATTCATGGAGGGATATGCTGCCATGAAATCTGATTTGATCGATTAGCTTATTAACCTTCTGCTGTAGAATTATTTCTTGCGGAGCTCTCCATGATTGAGAAAGGACATCTTCATCATTCCATATTTCAAGACATCACAGTTTCTGGAAACGTTATGAAGAGGAAACTTCATGAAGACCAAGAAACCCTTAACACACATCATTGTGACATATGAAAAGTGAAGAACTTTGGGTCCCAGCCTTGTTATACACTTGTTTAATGTCCCAGCTAGCAGACAGATTATAAGAAGACATGATTCTCGATTAATTAAAGCTGACCTACTTTGAAATACTTCCTGCAGTGGCAAAAACAGAGACAAAGGAAATCCACCAGTGTAAACAATCTCACCTCGCACAGAGCCTGACCAAACAAGATTTGACTTAATTAGATTAAGGTCACAGACAGTTTGATGGTTTATTTCCTTTCCTTCTTCTTACAATGAAGAAGATATATTCCTACACAACCTTACATCCATTCACTGGAAAGAGAAACACATGCTGAAATCTCTTGTGGATACTGTGATCATGAATATATTCAGAAAGAGATCGCTGTCACTGCGGAGGTGCCTTCCTGTTGTTTGCAGGGTGGAATATAGTTCCAAGGATAGTCCTCAAGCAGCTTTCCCTCCTCCCAGTGATCAGAGAGGTCCTTTCACATTTGCATGTTCACACACATCAAGAGGAACAAGACCTTCACTGTGTGGCAAACCCAAGAGAAATATAAGGAGCTGCATCAAATGCTCTGAAAACCATTTCTCCACCTCACAAAAGCTTTTATCTCTGCCAACTGCTTCTGGTTTGGAGATGCCAGTGTTGGACTGGGGTGTACAAAGCTAAAAATCATACAACATCAGGTTATAGTCCAACAGGTTTAATTGGAAGCACTAGCTTTCGGAGCGCCATTGATCAGGACAACCACCCGATGAAGAAGCAGCACTCCGAAAGCTAGTGATTCCTTCAGCTCCTTTTGCCTTGCTACAATCTTGCAATTCACCTCACAGAAAAATATTCTTAGACGTAGACATAATCAAGAAAATAGATGGGACACTCTACAACCTAGGCTAGCTTCATTCCAAAACCAACTTCACTCCAGTGTCATTCTTTGAGTTTCTGATTGCATGCCTGCAAAACGTGTGTCAGTATTCACCCAGAAACCGAGCTTGAAGTCAATGTTGACTCCTTTTTCAAAGCTTTTGGGAAAATGGGCCTTTCAATAATTATCTAGACAATTAGAAACCTCGTTGGTTCGGCCACTTTTGAAATACTGCATTCAATTCTGTTTCCAGGATTGGACTGTTTGAGCTGAATATGCTGGGGCTATTTTCCCTGGAATGTTAGAGGTTTGAATATGGAGGTCTTTTTCCCCAGGATAGAGGGGTCCAAAACTATAGGGCATAGGTTTAAAGTGAGAGGGAATAAGATTTAAAAGGGACCTAAGGGGTAAAACTTTCACGTGTATGGAATGAGTTGCCAGAGGAAGGAGTGGAGGTTGGTACAATTACAACATTTAAAAGGCATCTGGATAGGCACATGAATAGGAAGAGTTTAGAGGGACATGAGCAAAGTACTGGCAAGTGGGACTAGACTAATGTAGAATATCTGGTCAGCATGGGCGAGTTGGACTGAAGGATCTGTTTCTGTGCTATACAAATCTATGACTCTATGATTCTTCCAACCAGCTCCAACACCTCTCTCTGTGGATTGAGATCATTGACAAGGTCTTGGAAACTGTGGACTAATTTTTAATCCTCAGAAGCACTACCACTTGTAAGGTACCCTCAAAGCCACACATCCTCCTGACTTGGAGATTTATCACTATTCCTTTGTTGGCTCAGGATCAAAATCGATGGAGGCAGGCAGAGATGACGAAATTCCCCAAAAACCTCCAAAGTGCCAGCCCAGACTTTAGCTACCTCAAGGAGATAGCATTTGAGGATCAGGGTCTCGAAACGAGACTAGGTTTATGGTCTATCACGCATCAGTTACCCAGCATTGCTAGATGCTTCAGAGATTGGACAACCTGCAGCAGACACCTCAAAGCACTAAAAAAGTACCATCAGTGGTGCCTTCACTAGCTAATCCAAATCTATTGCCAAAAGAGGCATTGAGCCCTATCAAACCAACGCGCCAAACATTGAGCCTCATATCAATCAAGACCAATTCTGTTTGGTTGGGCATTTCTTTCATTCTTCCATGGGTTGTGGGCATTGTTAGCTAAGCTAGTGTCTGTTGCCCTTCCTTCATTGCCCTCATTAATGTGGTGGTGAGATATCTTCTTGAATAGCCGCAGTCCATCTGGTTATAGCTGGACCCGTAGTGCTACTTGGAAGGAAGTTCCAGGATTTTGAGCTTGGATCTATGAAGGAAAAGCGATAAAGCTCCAAGTTGGGACAGGTGAGCGGCTGAGGGGAAAACTTACAATTGGTAGTGTCCCAATGCATCTGATGGTCATTGACTGACATTTGTGTGGTGCAATCGTTTCTTGCTACAAATGCTGCCCGGGTCTTGCTGCTACATACAGCCAGAGTATTGTGTGCCATTCTGGAATCCACATTATAGGAAGGATGCAATCCCACTGGAGGGGGTATCGAAGAGATTTACCTGGGCTGGAGCATTTCTCTTATGGAGAGAGATTGGACAGACCAGAGTTGTATTCCTTAGAGCAAAGGACATTGAGGTGGGACATGATTGAGATGTGTACAATTGTGAGGGTGGACAGGAAGGAACATTTCCCTTTGGTGGAGGGATCAATGACCGGGGATTTAAGGGAAGGGGCAGAAGATTTAGAGAGGATGTGAGGGAAAATGCTTTCATCCAGAGGGCAGTTGGAACCTGGAACTCTTCCTGTAAGGGTGGTGGCAGCAGATACCCCCATAACATTGAAGAAGTGTTCAAATGTGCACCCGTGAAAGTAATCAAGGCTGTGGGCCAAGTGCTGGAAAATGGGATTCAAATAGTGTGATGGTTATTTTTTCTGGTACAGACTCAATGGATCAAAGGCCTTTTTCCTGTGTCGTAGACCTCTATAATGATAGACATGGACATCTTCAGTGCTGGGACATTGTGCTATCATCAGCAAGTCTTATCAATTCTTTCCTAACATTGGAAGGTAGTCCAAAGATGTGCAGGTTAGGTGGATTGGCCATGCTAAATTGGTCAAAAGTGTCCAGGCTAGGTGGACTAGCCATGGGGAACATAGGGTCACAGAAATAGGGTGGCAAGGGGGCGGGGGGTCTGGGTAGAATGCTCTTCAGAGGGTCAGTGTGAACTCAATAGGCCGAATGGCCTGCTATAGGGATTCTATGATTCTATGATTGATTAAAGAGCTTAAGATGGTTAGATCTAGAACACGATTCTGCAGCAATGTACTGGGACAGAGATGATTGACAGGTAATGACCACAACAACTTTCTATCATGGAGTGTTTTCCCTGATTTCCTTCAACTCTAGTTTTGCTAGGGTTCTCTGATGTCACACCCAGTTAAATGCTGGCAAAGGCAATCACTCCAGTATCACCCCTTGATTTAAACTCTTTTGAACATGTTTGGGCCAATATTTTAATAAGGTCAGGAGCCAAGTAGCCCAAATTGATCAGTGAGCAGGTTATTGCTAGGTTAGTGCTGCTTGATAGAACAGGCAATGATGCTTTGCTGATGATCAATAGTAGACTGATGGAATTGGCTGGAATGGTTTGGTCTGCTTTTTGAGCACAGGACATACCTGGACTCATCAGCCATTGACCCAGAGTGGAAATAAGACATTCTGAGTCCCAAAAGACTGCCCGAGATTGAGCAGCAGATTCCTATATTAGACCAAGTGTACGATGTATAGTGGCTGTGCTGTTTTCCTGGCAGTTCAGAAACCTTCTCTTATAATCCAAAGAACAAGCCCAAGAGGAAAATTTGAGAATTTGGATTCAATCCTCTGAAAAAGCGATGAATTAAACCCTGGTGCAAGTGACCATGAAGATATCAGATTGCAACCCTTTACAGGTGAACCTTCCATATTTACCCATGCTAATATAAACCTAACTTCAGCTCTAAATGTAAAAGCACCATAGCTATATGGGAACAAATGTAAAAACAATGACTGCAGATGCTGGAAACCAGATTCTGGATTAGTGGTGCTGGAAGAGCACAGCAGTTCAGGCAGCATCCGAGGAGCAGTGAAATGCTGCCTGAACTGCTGTGCTCTTCCCCGCACCACTAATCCAGAATATGGGAACAAAGGACTGGCCCCTTACTGAGAGATGACTGGTGATGTTTTAATCTGAGGATCACTGCACTACAGGCAAGGAGAGTGGTTAAGAAGCAGAGTTCTTCACAGTAACCTTAACCAGTGTGGGAATAAAACTCCCACTGTTAGTGTCACTCTGCCTTGCAAATAGGCTGTAAAGCTAACAGAGTCTTTACCAAAACAGTTAACTCTAGCTGCCCTCGAAAATGGTGATGGAGTTGATTCACCATTACCTTCTCAGGAAGCTGAGGATGGACAATAAATGTTGGCCTTGTCATTAATCATATCCAAAAAGGGAATTAAAACAAACATAAAGACCTTGGCAAGATCATTTTGAATTTGCCATTACAATTACTCCACGTGGATTGAATGCTTATTGTACATAAACTTGTAACTTGGACATTGGGATTTATGACAATCACCACAGCTTTGCCTTTCACTTAAAGCACGTCAATACCTCATCCCAAAGCCCAGTCCACCATGCACGCCAACCTTCCATCCTTTGGCTCCATCTACACTTCTCACTGCCTCGGGAAGGCAGCCAACATCATCAAAGACCCCTCCCACCCCAGTTATAATCTCCTCCAACCTCTTCCATTGGGCAGCAGATACAGAAGTTTAAACACGTGGACCAACAGCTTCTTCCCCGCTGTTATTAGCTGTCTGAATGGACCACGCAAATTTCAAATCTAATGTTGATCTCTCTCTCTCTGCATCTTCTCTAAAACTGAAACATTGTATTCCTCGCTCTGTTCTATTACCCTGATGCACTTTGTATGATATGATCTGCTTGTACCGCATGCAAAACAAAACATTTCACTGTACCTAGGTACATGCAACAATAATAAATCAAATCAAATCAAATCAAGTGATAATTTTATAAAATTAGAGAAAATTTGCACCGCTTACAAATTGGCATCTCTCTCAGCTCTCATTGCTCCAGAAAAATGCAACATTTTAAACAACTTACTATATGCTCCATGGAATATGATTTTTGAAACAGCAGCTTTTTCTCCTTTCTCCTTGGCTTAAAGCAGTATGTTCCTTTATTAATCCACAGTGCTAAAATAAAGAAAATAAAAGATATGCTCTTTACATGTCTCCATCCTTGGGAAACATTGAGTATTATTTCAAAAAACATGTTTTCATCAACTAATACATGACGCACAGAAAGCAAAACGTAATAATAATTACATCCATTCACGCTTACCCTCCCTTGTACAAGTCTAAGAATCTTTTATCAACTCTAAAGTCCTTGATGTTTTACACGGTGGCTCAGTGGTTAGCACTGCTGCCTCACGGTGCCAGAGACCTGAGTTTGATTCCAGCCTCCAGTGACTGTGTGGAGTTCATACACTCTCCCTGCGTCTGCGTGAGTTTTCTCCAGGTGCTTCTAGTCTCTTCTCACAATCCAAAGATGTGCAGGTTTAGTGGATTGGCCATTTAAAATTGCCCACTCTGTGTAGGAATGTGCAGATTAGGTGGGTTAGCCATGGGAAGGGTAGATTCTGGGTGGAATGCTTTTCATAGGGTCGGTGCAGACTTGATGGGCTGAATGGACTATTTCTGCACTGTAGGGATTCTATGATTTTGCCTTCAGGGCAAAGTATATACTAGCTCATTATTTTTGCCAGCAATGTAAGCACTTGTTACGTTGACTGGTTAAAGCAATAGAATCTACCTGAACAATCTTACAACTTAAGTTTCAAATTTTCCAACATTTCCTCAAAAAGAAAAGTTTCTATCTAGTCAATGCATATGGTCCAAATAAAAATAACATTAATCTAATAAACCAACACTCAATATCGATATCCAAATCTGCACGTGAAATGGTAAAAAAATAACTAATTTGGTTCGGCAGTGAATTCCACTGTTCAGTGTTTAAAATTAGTTGAGTTTTCCTGGGTCCCAGATCAATGCTCTTGGATTAAAGTAATTGAATTCTTCCTGTGATTTTAACTCATGTAAATACTTTAGCATTCCTACATTAATAAAGCCATAGTCAAGATATGAGGCTAGAAACATTTTACTTCACATCTGCCTTCAGGCCCATTTCCCTACTTTAAGCTGGTCCTGTCACAGCTTTCACTGAGGTCTGCTTGCTCAGATTAGAAGACTGATTGCTTCAAGCAGCTTATCAGTATTTGGGTTAAAAAACACATCTTGGGCTGGCACGATGGCTCAGTGGTTAGCACTGCTACCTCACAGTGCCAGGGACCCGGGTTCAATTCCACTTGTCAGGTAACTGTCTGAAGTCTGCACGTTCTCCCTGTATCTGTGTCGGTTTCCTTCCTCAGTCCAAATTATGCAGGTTAGGTGAATTGGCTGTGCTAAATTGCCCATAGTACCCAGGCTAAGTGGGTTAGCAGTGATAGGCTAGGGGTGTGGGTCTGGTTAGTGGCTCTTTGGAAGGTTGGCGTGGACTTGTTGGGCTGACTGGCTTGCTTCCACGCTGTAGGGTTCTATGATTCAGTGACACATCTATTATTCAGAATCATCACATCAGACTTCAAAATCTATTTTCAAAGGCCCATTTTCTAGTTGTTGTTTTGAGCTAATAAATTCATTTCTTTGAAGCAACAGAATTTAAAACTTCTAACCCTTTGACTTTATCAAAATCTATCAAATCATTTTTCTCATTAAACTGAATATCAAAGCAACAATCAGGGTGAGGAATTTGATTCCCAGGATCCATATTCAGGCTTGGGCAGTATGGTGGCTCAGTGGTTAGCACTGCTGCCTCACAGTGACAGGGACGCAGGCTCAATTCCAGCCTTCAGTGGCTGTCTGAGTGGAGTTTATACTCTCTCCTCATGTCTGTGTGAGTTTGCTCTGGTTTCATCCCACAGTCCAAAGATGTGCAGACTATGTGGGTAAGGCATGGAATATGCCGGGATAAGGTGGAGAGTTGGCAATGGTCTCTATCTGCACAGTAGGAATTCTATGATCATTCTACTTGCATATTAATTTCCTGCACCTTACATTCAATAGATTTCCTACTTTATTTGAACGTAGGTCCAGATCCTCACTTCAAAACCTGCATCAAACACTCTGAGAAACACTGGCATTTTCTTAGACTGATCCACATTGGATCCTAAAGGAGGTTCAATAACCATTTTGTATTTTTTTAGCTGTACAGGGGCTGTTTGTTTTGTCTTCCTCTCCCCTTCACTGGACAATATTGTAATCTCCAGAGCACAGTTTGAAAGGTTTGGACCTGATGCTACTGTGGACACTGTAAAGGATATTGACTTCAGTTAGTTGTACAGAATGCATCTGAATTTCCTTGTACGTTTAGTACATAGTACAACATTACTACTTCCTGAGTATAGCAATCAAAATTTATTGGTGAAAGTGAGTACTGCTGATGCTGGAGATCAGA